>NW_010972776.1:5184046-5214007 GCF_000737465.1 Haliaeetus leucocephalus
TCCGGGCCCCCGCCCGGGGCCTTCCCGCGGCCCGCCTCGCCTCACCTCACAATGGCCGGCTGCGGCAGGCGCTGGCCGGCGTCGCTAGGCGCTCCCCCCCGAGGGTGGTGCGGGACCCCTCGTAACTCGTAGCAGCACAGGCGAGGAGCAGCCTTAGGGCGGCGAAACGCTTGGTCACAGCTTCGGATACCGGCGCCTCAGGCCTCCTCGTTCTCCTGACGCCTCGCGCAACCGCTGCGTTCTCCCTTTTGAGGTGCTTTTAGGGATTACTCAGGAAAGAGCTCCTCCCCTCGTAGGATGGCAGAGGATGATTGAATGTGCATGTTTAGGATCAGTAAGTTGCCTGCCAATTAAATGTGACCATTGCCAGCTTTTTCTACTGGTAGGCTTTTAATTATTTATTAAGTACAGATGAGCTAACTAACCCAGATATTAATGAGGTTCAGGGCTTGTGAACTGTGGTGCCTGCCAGGCTGTGAATACACCACATACTTCAGTGTATCCACAGGAAGGCGAAAGCAATGAATGTGTCTGGGTTTACGCTGTGCTGACCCTGACCTTGCCTCGCAGACCTCGTCTCCCGCCTTCGCTGTGGGCTGGCTTCGTCGTGGGGGGCTTCACCGGCCCGTGGCTGGCGGGCTCCCTGTCTCCGGGCCTGCTCCGCTCACCCTGCTTGCGGTGAGGGGCCTCAGGCTGACCCCGTACGGCACAGCTGCCCTGCTGCTCCCCGCATTGACCGTGCCTTGATACCTCAGTGACTGTACAGCTGCAGGGCAAAGCTTGACCTTCCTTCGCTCGCCAGCTTAACAACGCGAGCTCGGGCTCAGCCATCTACCCACCATGTTCCCAACGATCTCAGGTTTTATTTATCCTGTAAGTACTACCTTTATTTTGGGGCCTAAACGTGTGGGGTTTATTTATCCGGCTGTATTGTAATACGTGGTATTTGTTTGAATTCACCCCGGTGATCTGGATCAGTGACCTGGCCTCTTCATTATCTGTCTTTGTGTAATCCACAGTAATTATCTTAGATGATTTGATGTTTTCTTCTAGCTCATTGATAAAATGTCAAGCAGTGAAGGACAAAGAACCAATTACATTAGGATCCTATCAGAAAGACTTCAGCTGGATGACAATTTCCCTCTGACTTCTCAGTTATTAATCCCTTAAATGTATTGTTTTAATTTCTTAATACATCACTGCCTAGAATATCAGGATTCCTTGTTAGAGTATTTTCCTCTTAATTAAAAAATCTCAGCTTTTACTCATGAACTACTAGAAATAGAATTTGCTTTTAAGAATTTACTAAAAGCATTCTGATTTTTAAGCCAATCCCTTAATACTGGCAGGTGAAAAACTCCCTTACTACGTTCCTTATATGTTCTTTTTTATAGCTAGTTGCAAATTGATCAGGAATTTATTACTAATTATGAGAAGCTTGTGATTTCTAACGCACAGTTGAATATCCCTGTCTTCTATTTAGTTATAATAAAAAATAAGGATTACGCTATATAGGAGTTATTGTTTTAACAGAAGCCTGACTATGCAAGCTAACAAAAGAAATTACCAAGACTTTATGTAAAGAAAAAGTAAAATAAAAACATATTATGTCCAATGAGTAGACAACCCTTTTTAATTTGGACTGAAATTATTTTATTTTCTCTGAGGTTTGCATGATACAGTACAGTTTTCCAAAGAATGAGGGAATAACCAGTTAATAGACAGTTCTGTGTTATGGACACAAGGGCATTATTTCAAATAAAGTCAGGCAACAAGGTGGGCCACAGCTCTGACTTAAGCAATGCACCTGCCCTAATGTTGTACTTGAATAAAAACACCCTCAAATTCATTGTCTAAGGGTCAATTCCAAGTTAGCAGTTTTACCTCCCCTGAAAGAGTCTACTCGTGTCCTCTGTAGAAAAGGCCATGATCAACCCAAGATCTTCTAAAAAGAGACAGAGATGTGGAAAAGAGCACATAGGAAATCACAGGGGCAGGAAAAAGGGATTATCACGAGCCTACCGAACAGCTCCACATTAGAATAATGGGGAATTAAACCAGGCTGCCTTTATAGTTTCTCATGGATTTTGTAAAAATTGTGTTTAGTTACTGCTGTAGAAAGTGATATTGAAGTCCATCCTGTAGAGCTCCATAGTTATTATCTCATTTTAAGAAGGTCAGCTCTGACACCAATGTAGATTTTCAAATGAATCCTGCAGGGTTTCTTTCCAGATTAGGTATAAGGTGCTTAGAGACCGGGACACTTGTGCCACATGTCCCAGTTCATGTAGTTGTCCTGACCAGTAGCTCTCTGATGCCTTCAAGCAGAAGGTACACAACTAACATTGTACATACACATACAAATTTTATGTATGCTTTCATGTTGTGAATCATTTATCAATGAGTCGGCTATTATGGACTATTCCATAAACAGTACCAGTTAGTCTTTGACTTTAGAAATTGCCTTAAAAAACAAGAATGTTGTCACAGTGCTTCTCCTACTCCTTCTTTATTTACTACCCAGTTATTTCCTAATCTTTTGCATAAAGGTCCTTTAGGATGAGAAATTTTTTCTTACTGCACTTAAGAAACTAAGGAATGGGTTCTTTATTATTTGGCTATACTTGTTCTTAGTACAAACTATTTTTTTACCTACTTTTTGAATTTAACTTTAGTTGAGTTAATGGTGTTTTCCTGACAATGCTGCTCAACACCAATGTTAAAATACGTCTATTTATGGGGAGCTGTGAAAACTACTGATTTATTTTTCTTTTTCTGATCCAGCCACACAATATAAACAATTTGAAATACATCTTTCTGCTTAGTATGTTAAAAATGTATATAATGTTTATCAGATCAGAATAACCGGGTATTTAAAAAAAAATAATAAATTACTTTCTAAAGAAAATGCCTGAAAGTCTAATCCCAATTTCTGTCAAGTGTGTAATTCAATATAACAAGAAAAAGTACTACGCGCCTGTTTACAATAGCAGAAGGCAGGACAGTGTGATGGACTGACACAATCTCAGCACCTTCCACAATGACGGTATGTGGAATCCTGTATAATTGCTTGAACAACAAGAGCAGGAACTAAAATAGTATTGTTTTATCTCAGAATTTTGTAACTTACATCCACCCACTTACAGTCCTTTATTACATTCCAGTTCCTCCAATATGATAGGTAATGGACAAGTGGGTAAACAGACTGCGTCAGTAACAAGCCTTCAAGTGCAATAATACATACTTTTTTTTTTTCTTTTGGAATTAATCACTTTTAAAATGTTTAATGTTATTTTTTTGTTCCTCAAGAATTAAAAAGAAAGCAAAAGAAAGTCATTGAAATTAATAACAAAAAAGCCCACGCCAAATATTGCAACTTTCAGTTCTTAACTAACTGCTAATTTCATTCTACCTTGTATACAAATGTTGAGCATAGCATCTGCAAGTGCCCCACAGGCTGTTTTCTCAACCACTTCCCCACAGAAACCACTTTGCAGATTTTCATTGGCATGAGTAGGTTTTCTTTCAGGCCCAGAAAGCCTGAAGGATCAGACCTGTTATCTGCTCAAAAACGCCATTTGGTTTTTCATTTACAGGGACAAACTGTGACATGAAAATACTGGGAGACAAAAACATACCTCTGTGCAGTCCCTTCAGTCATACACTGCAGGCAGAAAAGATGGAGCAACTAATGTTGGGCAACTAATGTCTTTTCCACATTTCTCAGGCACAGAGCAAAGACTTGTGAAGATTTTGTTTCCTACCCAAATGTGCCAGCCAACAGAGAAGGGACTGAATACAAATTTAATATGCTTCTGGTCAAAGTTCAGCACAGAACCTTGTTCTTTTCTGCTGACTAACATGCACTGATCTTAGGGTACACAGCTGTGTAAAGTAGAGAAAGAAGAAATTAAAAGTACAAAGTATTACAGCTTTGTTCTTCTTTGTCGTGGTACCTGCAATCATTTTTAAATTAATTTCAATGTCTTTCTCACAGCATCATATTTCAGTTGGTTTCTGCACTTACCTTGAAATTAAGTGTTAACTAAATTACTTGTAAAGAAACAGTGAATTTTGATAGAGTATTGCCTTCAAAATCCATTGTAATTCACAGTCTGTTCTTCACTGAAGACTGTATATTAGTATTTACTTCAGTTTTTTGTAAACTAGGAGCAATGTTTTTAATAATCAACATGCTTTTCTTTACATTTTGAAGTGCGAAAATACACACAGTTAACAGCCACAAAGTAACAATAACCTTGGAAGAGAGTGGTGGTGAGCCACCTTAGATTTGTTTCTAACTGTTAGAAGCAATATAAATTGCAGGTGTTTGTACTGACATTTGCTTAATATGAAAATATACTTCCAAGAAAATATGTACTATCAGGCATCTTAGGAGTCATTCTTACCGTTTTCTTTCACGTGGGTACAGGCAAAGAAAACATAATTGAGGTCATATTAGTAATTTTTAAAAATGGTTTTAAATGAGAATGATGTTCTTTCACATTTTCTAGAGTAGCTTGTTCAGTAAAAAAAAAAATCAAACAGTGCTGTTCACAGCTGGCTTCTCTCTCTGTTTCTGTTTTCTTTATTCTTCCACTCCCTGCACACCTTTTACACAGCCCCACGGCAGTGCTTCTTCACACCAGTGTGATGCGCCAAAATTCTCTCTTTGTTTTACAGCACACAACCTGTTGTTCTGCTGCATAGCCTACTGCAGCCTTCTCATTTCCCACATAGACTGAGATTCAGGTCTCAAATGATACCAAGAAGCAAAGCATTCCTGTTCCAATTTCATACAAAGCACTGTATTTCAGACGTACTTTTATGCAGAAAGCCAAAGAGGAACTTAGCAGTTTACCACAAGATTTTATTGTCATTTCAAAGTAGTAACAAATTGTGAGTTTACTCATTTTTAAATTACATATCATGATTAAAATGCAGTAGTATTTAGTGTAGTGACGTATTATCTAAGTATTAGCCCATGCAGCCTTACAGTACAAACAAGGCTATCTGTGTGATCAGAAATGTAAGCACAATTCTTTGTAAAATTTGTACCTTGCCAGTGTAACCCTAGATTTTTCTTTACTGAAAGATATTATGATCAAATTATTATTTTTTTTCTCTTGGCTGTACTTATTTTGTCTTGCTGTCTGTACCAGCGTCTTTCCTGAAATTCCACATCTGTCTTGTATCCTAGTTCCTACTCAATTCCATTTACTATCTATCTTACTGGTCCCATTTGCCCTTACTCTGTATTTTCATTCTCTTCATGCTGTTGATACACATTTGCTTAAGGTCTAGTGCTACCTCCTTCTCTTAGCAAGAGAGCTAGGCCCCAAGTGTGTTTAAATCACTCTTCAACATCACTCTTTTGCCTCTGAAATGAGGCATGTTTGTTTAGAAAAGTCCTTCTTTGCTGTCCTGTCATTTACTTTTTTTTGTAATTATATTTAATAAATATCACATTATAACAAATCAAATAGAAATATAGCTTTTGGTGCAATGACAAGTCACCCATTGTTGGGTTTAGTTTGTACCTACAGAGATACACACCAGTAAACCTCTCCCTCACAAAAGCAACTGGTAAAAACAAACAGCTCTCCTTAGTGCTATTTATCTTTTAAGATCCTTCCCCATAATGGAGTTGTAGCAGAATTTTTTCACAGAGAGGGAGAGGGAGGTATGGTAGCATTTTTTATATAGAGAGACCTTTATTAGATTGGGGGGAGAAGAAAATTCGGCTGATACACATGATTTGGAGATCTCAGTGCTCCTTTCACAAGAGTGGAGGATGATAACTGATGAAGGGACCTTTGAGGGACTCCAGAACTATGTACAGCTCTTATTTTATGTTAGTCTAATAAAAGTGTAGCTGTTTCTACATTCAGCTGTCTAGTTCGCTTGGCAAGAACTACATTTTTCAATAAATCATTTTGAAGCCTCTTTTGATACCTATTCCCTTGTGTCAAAGAGAAGTTTCTGAAAAAGCAAAAGTAAAAAACTCTCCTAGGCTGTTTTTTAGTGGTAAGGGCTAGACACAATGGATCCCAAATGCTGTCATGCACTTATAAGCACTCATAACTGTATAGTGTGCTTATACTAACAAAACTCCCAGTACTGTCATGACATAGTATTTGAGGTACTAGCTGGAGCCACGGGGACCTGAGTTGTGTTCTCAGCTGTTGCTCTTCCTCTCTCATGCGTGACACAAGCATGTCACACTGGGCCTGTTTCCTATCTTGTTCCTCATCTGCTTTGCTTGCAAGTTTTTCGGAGGACAAAATGTGTCTTACCAAGGTGAGGCATCATATCATCAGATACAGGCTGGGCAATGTGTGGATTGAGAGGAGCCCTGTGGAGAAGGACTTGAGGGTATTAGTGGATGAAAACCTGAAGAGCAGCAGTGTGCACTTGCAACCCAGAAAGCCAATTGCATTCTAGGCTGCATCAAAAGAAGTGTTGCTATCAGGTCAAGGGATGTGATTCTCCCCTTCTACTCTGCTCTTGTGAGATCCCACCTGCAGTACTGTGTTCAGCTCTGGGGCTCCCAACATAAGAAAGACATGGACCTGCTTGAGGGCATGTAGTGATAGGACAAGGGGTAATGGTTTTAAACTGAAAGAGGGTAGATTTAGATTAGATGTAAGGAAGAAGTTGTTTACTGTGAGGGTGGTGAGGCACTGGAACAGGTTGCCCAGGGAAGTTGTGGATGCCCCATCCCTGGCAGTGTTCAAGGCCAGGTTGGATGGGGCTTTGAGCAACCTGGTCTGATGGAAAGTGTCCCTGCCCGTGGCAGGGGGCTTGGAACTAGATGATCTTTAAGGTCCCTTCCAACCCAAACCATTCTATGATTCTATGATTATTTGAGAACTGTGTACTACAGTATTACTAAGTGGATAAGAATAGATAATTCAGTGCTTTGTGTACAACTTATGTTTCTTACTTATCAAATAGTAAAAAATAAAAGTTGGCCAGCCACCAACTTTTAATGCACAGGCCCCCTGGCCTCTTCATTACAAAGTTTACCATCTGCCCAAAGGGTAGCAATTATAGTGGCATTTGTGACATTTGTCAGTATTGTGAGCATTTCACCGTCAATGATCATAGAACTCAGGAAAGATGGACATTTACCCGATGTTCTTTTGAATCTGATACAGTTTTTCCTCCTACCTTTGGAATGAGAAGGTTGTAGTGAGAGATTACTTAATTTATAATAGTATTTGCTTAGTTTGTACACTTTTACCATGTGTGGTATCATACATGGAAGTATGACCCAAGTATAAGGATCATACATAAAGCCCTTGTTCAGGTTACTTCAACCTTCTTTATCTACCTGTATATAACCACCTATCATATTATGCCTCATCCAAGAGTACTGCAAGCCTTAGCATGTCATAAATGTTAAATAAAAAAATATCTGTAGTTGTCATTATTGCTAATTACTTTACTTGGTCTTGTAATGCCACTCATGTAGTCCATTCTTGGAACTTCTGTTCAGTCTAAACGTAATTGACCCAAACTCATGACTTAGTAAATTACATAACTTTCTAAAGAAGAATATGTAAATAAAAGTATACAATATTTTATAATTAGAATAACATAAATGTGCTGTCTTCTCACCAGTCAGCTAAGTATAAAACCACTTTTCACACACAAGCTTTAGTATGTTAGGCATTTTGCTGCCTCCCATGCTGACCAAGGAGTACTTCTACATGCATTACATGCCACATTCATTGCAAGCTAATGCATTATACAAAAATAATTTTAAAAAATTAAATGTTTACGTTCCTGTGAAGGTTTAATACCAGATATCCCTAATGGCTGCATTTTCTCATTTTTGCATTTCACAGTAATTGCTTTCCTCACCATGTAGTCTTTGGTGATTTTCCAATTAATTGCCAACCCATCTGACCACTTTTACTCTGTGTTTTACTTCTGGCTTATAAAAAACTTTAGCAGATGTAAAAAACATCATGGTAATGTTTTTGACTGCTTATGAATCTGAAAATGCTATGCAGACATTAATTAAGTCACATAATGGTACTTATCACACACTACTATGATTGATGCAAGTACTTTGTAGACTGTATATGTGTATGCAGTTCAAAGTGCAGTCTCATAGGGATTCCCAAGCCTGAGTTTCATTGGTAAAGTCCACTTAGTAATTAGTGGGAAATTTAACTCATAACATCAACAATATGACACAGTACCTAGAAAATTGTGGCAGAAAATAAACAGCAGTCTGTCAAATATTAAATGGTACCAAAAGCTGCTCCTCCCATTGAGTTTTCATACCCTTTGTATGTACAGACTTTACTGTACAGAGGGTTTAAAACTGCTTTTCTCTCCAGAAAACAGGAATTGGGATAGGGAAAGGTGTCCCACTGCAATGCCTTGCTGAAGCAAACAATAACAAGAATCACTGAAAAGAAGAGAAGACGTTACAAAACTTAGCTGTACTGGCTCTGTTTGGTAGAGTTTCATTTTAGGCCCTAATCGCAGGAATGAGATTTGTTCTAAATTGTTTGCATTTGCTTCCGAGTATCTGGAAATTTGCTTGTTAAGTGTTCAGGTGGAGGAAAAAGCCTTCTCAGGTGCAGAAAGAAGTAATGCTGTGCAGTCAGTGGAAAGAAACATTCAAACAATTATACACCCTACTGCTTCAAGTCATATTAAAACAATCTATAAGCTAATTCAATGCTAACACAATGTCTCATAAATGGTAAACGGGCTGGATGAACATCCTGGCTGAGCAGGCTGGATGAACAACCTTCCAAGTTAAGAAATACAGTATCATTGCATTGTTCAACAAGGTTTTAACTGCCAGTTATGCTTTTATACCTGGTATATATAATCAGTGTTTCCAGCACAGATTTGTTTCCAGAATGTGTGTCAGTTCAGAAAAGATTACATTCTCCAGCATTTCCTATAATTTTCACAGTGGTCCTTTCATTTTTCCAGTAAAATGTACATTTTGACTACTTGTCCCTAGTTCTAAATATAGTGCTTAGAAGAAACAGATCATGAGAAAGGAAAACTAACAACTAGCAACTAAGATTCTGAAGTTTGACAATCTTTCACCTATCTTATTTAATTCCCATATTTTCTGGTACAAGCCAGTTAGTGGAAGATAATCAGATGGATTAAAATGGACGTTTAAGAGACTTCTAGTACAAGCCTAACCCCTGCTCCCTCCTCCCCACCTCTACCAGCTCCAAGCACAATTTATAGCCAGTCCTGTGGGTTTGGTGCCAAACATACAGAACTTGTGCACAAACACTGAATTTATACTGGAAATAACAGGGTTATTTTAAAACTCCCTCTGGTCTTGTTCAAAATCATGTTCCTAGCTAGTTCTGGATAACTAATTAATTTCTACTAAAAACACAAAACAGCCCCAATATCATTACATAACAGCACCAATTACATTACAATTGTAAAAGACGTTGAAAAAATATCGTCCCAGAGTCCTCACTACAAACAGGTTGCAGCTTATAAAAACATGGAATCCACACTCTAACCTCTTTCACTATCCCCAGCCAGCCAGTTTAGGCCTAAAGTTTGATCCAAACAGGAGGTAAACAAAGAAAACCCTAAATAAATGGTAGGAGAATATGGACTTTGAGAGTCCAAGATACCTATCTACGCATAGCAGAATCCTGATAGGATCCAAGACAGCAAGTTAACTAAATTTTACTTGAAAAAACAGAGACCAATATGATTAAAAATGAGAACTGTACCCCATTCCACTCCAGTTCTAAATGTTGAAGTTCTTTATAATTTCACACAGGGCCATAATAGTATAAAGAAGGCAGCAGGGTAACCTGCTACTAGTAAGTGTGACACTGATGAATAATTTTGGTTGAACATTATAAAACCTTAAATTGCTGGATTTTGATGTTGATAAAGGAAAGAAAAGCACTTTACATGGAAGATAACAGGGCACAAACAATCTGGATGCTAATTAAAAAATAGGTGAGGAAGGAGAGGAAAGCTGTGCAGAAGTTGAAGATGCAGATTGGCTCAAATTATCAAGTGAGACTGGCAGCCCAGGGAGCAGCCATGTAAGATATAGGAACTCAA
The DNA here is from genome assembly GCF_000737465.1 of Haliaeetus leucocephalus. NCBI lineage: Eukaryota > Metazoa > Chordata > Aves > Accipitriformes > Accipitridae > Haliaeetus > Haliaeetus leucocephalus. The sequence continues at coordinate 5,194,133 of NW_010972776.1, forward strand.
CTGAGATTGAGATTTAATGTGTTTAGTTTTTCTAAGGAAAGTATTCTTCTTGATTATCTTTCTTTTCCCCCTTAATTCACAAGCAGTTAGTTATGTGAATGTTTGAAAGCTTGTTTTTTAATAAGTACATCTATGTTTGGAGACAAAAGATTGAAAAAGTGAACCCTGAGATCCCAAATCAAAATAATGCAAGTTGTGTTCTCTTAATTTTGTAACACTTTAAATCCTAAAGTATGATTTTTGATTAATTGGCAATGGCTGTGGGATGTTGTAGAACTGCCTGTCATAGAAAAGGTTGCCTCGGAGTTTAGCAAGGGGCTAATAAAAAGATCTATTAAAAACAGTAACTTGTAAATCAATTTACTCTAGGGTCTACTAATATTGTCTCCTATTTTTCATTTTATGGACTTCTGATTGACTAATTTCTTCATCTCTAACTGTCCGCTTACAGTCTGAATCTCCATTTTGTAATGTAGCCATGTGTGCTACTATGTGGACAAATTTTTAGGTATCATATGGGCAGAAAGATTGTTTTTATAACTGGCAGCTCTTTAAACTCATCTTGGAATGTAAAAATCCCGATTAGCTTTTTTTGGTTCTCCTTGTGCTTTGTTGTCTCTAATACTAGCACAGCCAAGGTGTCTCATGAAGCATAGTTAAAAATTTGACTATAGTTGCGATTTCCACATACCTCAAACTAAATATTCTGCTACTGCAACTCATCTAATTCTTCTGTTAAGATACCTGTTAAGTACAATGTATTCTCATGACTGTCTTGATTCTGCTGGGGGAATAAGGGTGAATAGGTATTACCAACTCTCAAACTTTTTTGTTGTTTATTTCCTTTCTCTTGTGAGGCAAAATTGTTGGATCTAATCTTCTTCAGAACATTTTCCACTTTACGAATAAACACAAGAATCTCACTGCAATTCTCTTAAAGAACTGATGGGAAACTCTAAAATTTGAAGATGATGCTTAATGCCGCCCTGCAGGCTTAGTAATGAGCACTTACAGGTCTTTTGATTGAAAATTCAGATGGCTGCCTAGTCCCTGAGATATCTTTAAATTAATAAAACTTCCAAATATTTTTTTCCATAATTTTTCATTATGTTTCTATGTGATGAAAAAGTAAAACAAAGCAAACTGTGGAGATAAAGTTAAATGTGAGAATCATGAATGCCATAAACCCAGGGAACATCAGTACGGGATCTCCAGCTTGCAGATGAAATGACAGCATCATTGTTCTTATCCTGGAGTATCAGTAGGATCAGCTGCAAGATTCATTAGCTGGGATATTCAAAGAGAAGTACGTGCAATAATGCTCCTGGTGCTACTTGCTTTAAATTGATAGCCTTATCTTTGTAAAAATGGAGTGGTATTCTAGATCTGAAAACCTACAGATCTAATAAATATTTTAAATATATTTAAATATAAATAAATAAATATCTAAAAATAAAATTGGAATAATGTTTAAAGATTAGAAGAAACTTTCAGCTTTTTCACATTGCTGTCTGCAAGCACAAGTAAGTTCATTTATCTCTTCTTTTTTCCCCAAAATTATTTTAGGTCTGGAATATAACTGGAAAAGCCAAGACAAGAAAAGACTGCCCAGAAAGACAAGGTGGCACATACCATCTGTCATGCATCCCCAAATGTTAATTACTTATGAGTAAGATTTAGGATCAAAATGGAAATGAAAATGATCTTCAAAGTGTAACTGAAGCGCCATGTCTGTAATTCAGCTCTCTATGTCTTGGTCCTCTTTTTCTAACACTTCAACTGAAGTATGATACTTCGACTTTTTACAGATTCTGTATTTCAGCATACACTACTCATCTGGTAAAAATTTCTGCAGTACTAAAGGGCAATATCTATTTGGAAAGAAAGTTACAGGAAGTTTAGTATTTATACAAAATTCAGATTGTAATTAGAGATCTTTAAACAGGCATATTTTCCCTTTTGGTACTATGTAAAAAGAAACAACAGTTAATTTCTTCATGTTTCATTGATATTATTAAAACTACAGAATGCTTGGGATAGAAGAAAGGAAGACAAAACTATTAATCTAATTTTGCATCTATAGATGTGAATTGTTGGATCCAAAGCAGCTCAGTAATTCTGGTTCCAAGTTACATCCAAAACTGAACAAAGTATATTCTTTTACCCTTAAGATACAGAATAAATTTTGTAATAACTTCTGTTCACTCAAGATTTTGCCCTGAGAGGAACAAAGACTGCACAAAAATATCTAATCTTCAGAGGTTTCTATACTTTACAAGGAAAAATTCCTGCACAGAAAATAATCACTTGAAAAGAACTTATTTACTTAGCCCTCAGGTAGAAGAGTTTATGCACACACAGAAAATCCAGATAGTGTCCTAAAGAGAGTCTTGTGTATCTAACGTGCAAGCTCTATTCATTGCTCTAAAAATGAGTAACAGCTTCAAAATAGCTGTATGCAAGCATCTCTGTGGAAGGAGTTGAAGCAAAGTGTATCTATAAAATGTTTCCCAAAAAGCGTAATAATATAAGAATGAAAATCCTAATGTTCAGATTTTCTTCGAAGAACTGTTTCTTTGTATCCTTTGCTCAGAAAAGGCAAACTGGCTGTTCAAAGACCCTTGTTTTGCTTAGGAATGTTTTTGTTGTTACTGCCCCACAGTGGCTCATTGGAATATGTATGCAGGGCGGTTGTTTTTTTCTGCTTGAGCAGGCATTTGAAGAGGGGGAGGGTTGCCAAGGAATCTTTTATTTTCACTCAGTCTGCCTTGCTAATGATCTACAGTTATAGGCAAATACAGCTGTAATCCAAGATCACATTTTCTTTCACGTCCTTATTAAAGAGCTAATGTATTCCTCTTCTCAATCTATAGATTATATTTTCCACTTACAAATAGTTCTTTAGATTGGATGAAATAGAAAGATTTAGTAGATAAATGGGAGACTGATTCAGAGAACAGGCATTTCATTGAGTCGTACTAGTGACAGTGAATCCTGCAGTATGCCATGAATGGTAAAAACCTCAATGAGTGTAAATACACATCCGTGTGTGTAAATACTCTTTTTCACACACTGTTCCTCTGTACATACTTTTCTTTAATGTGACTTATTTTGAGAACAAAACCAAAACTACCTTACAATCTCAATAAATGTTTGTTCTTATTGTATATTTCAGACATACATTTCACAATCAGGAACTCATTTTTAGGTTAGTGCTCTGATCGTTTCGCTAATATTATGATTTGGCACAGCTAACACATTGCACAATGAACCAGATTCTCCTGTGCACTGTGGCTTTGGACTGCTCTGCCAGCATCATCCATCTCCCAAAGCAAAGAGGAGGCTCCAGTCACACACATTCTCATACCAATGCAACTCTTTGCTGTGACTGTGGTCAGCAAAATGAAGTGTTAGCCTAGAATATTACAGTGCCAGTTTATCCTCCTGGCCCTCTTAGCGGTGAACATGGTACCTTAATTCCATACAGAGATACTGGCCTTTGTACACAGCAGCATCAGCATCGTGGTGGTATAAGAACAAGCATAAAATGACTTTTTTCAATTATTTTTCCTACCACTTCTTGCAGATTTGAGTTTAGATACAGTTAGTTCTATAGTCAAATACATTTTCAAATTGCTATCAGATTAAAATAGGAAAAAGTACTCTGGAATTCACGACTGCTTTCAGTCAGTGAAGCAGGGAGAATGTTACAAAATACTAAGTCACCCTTCATTCTGACCTTGATTTGCAATATACAATTTAGTGAATCTCACATCACATCAGATGTTCATTGGGTTAAAAAGATCAGTGAGCTTACCTGCCAGTACATATGTAGCTTACCTCCTTGTTTTGAGTTCAGCCTGTCAGCATACTAGTGATCTGTGCTCCATCTGTACATGGAAGCAGAAATGTTCCGTTCTCATAATACATAGGCTAGCACTGCACTGTAGTTCCCATTTCAGCTGAAGAATGTTTATGGGGCTGAGCATACTTGTGCTGTCATCCTAATTTTTCTACATTGTTATTGTACCAGCACAAAGTTCTTGCAATGTGTTGCTTAAAATGCTGGCTGCTCAGCAAATGATCTAGTGCACACAGCATTGTAATAATACAGAAATCTGCATGTTGAATTTCAATTATGCTTTAAAGCTTTCTAAACAGAGTGCTTACACTTTCTTTTCAACATGCAATGAAATGTTAGTTGTTGTGTTTTGTTTTTTTTTTCTTTTTCTAGAAACATCAGCATGGCAGGGCACTAGAGAGCTTCCTTCTCTTTAAGTGATTGTTTACTTTAGCTCCTGTGCCCTGTGGAAACCCTGCCTAGTGAGTGACCACGTTATAAAAGAAACTCACTCTGTTTTCAAATCAGTTAGTGCATTATATCTCTCTCATGAAAAAGAGGAAATTAATTCTGTGAAATGCTTTTTACTTTCCAGTGTTTAAATAGCCAGTGCAGTAACGCATTTTGGGGTTGGTACAGAGTAGAAGGGCGCTCTATTATGAGATTTATTTGCAGAAATTTGTCACTGGTGCATACAGTCAGCATCTGATAGGGACTGACTGCTTAGGACATGAAATAAGAATCATTATTTATTACTTCAAAGTGAAGGTTGCAACTCACTAGCAATTACCCTTTTTATTCTGGGAAACATTTGGATGCACCATTCTCTGGCAGGCTAGAGTTCACTGTCATATTCATAGTGCAAAAAGAACATCTTTAGTAACTTTAATAAAACATAAAGGGGAAATAGTGCAAGGCTGGATTCAGCCATGATGGCAGGGAGGAGGGAACAGGAAAGGATTTTTACTGTAGCAGAGCATTCACACTGTCACAAAACATGGTCACTGTAAATTTAACACTGTAATGTAGTAAAGGAGTTCTCACAGCCTAGAAAACAAAGATGATGCAGTGGTCACCAAGTAAGTAGGTAGGTCTGTATGCCATAATGGCAGCAGTGTGCAGAAGTACAGGAATAAAGCCTAGAAGCAATATAATCATGTTATTGTGGCTGAATATAATCGTATTAGCCCAATTTGAAAGGCAGAGCTAATCTGCCCAGCTGCAAATTGTTTTGATGAAGCCATACTGCTTCAGGGATCTCTACACTCTGCTGCACTGGTCTATGTAGATAAGTCTGTGATCTGCCAGATGAAGGTGAAGTAAGTTGGGTTAGGATAATGGCATCTTCCTCATTAGTAGCAAAATTACAGGCTGAGACAGGAAAGCATTTTTAACGTTGGAGATGATTAAAGGATAAGCCAGAACAATTTGAGGTTTGAAAAAAGTGTAAAATAAGAAACACAAGCAGCTCGTTTCCCTTCTGTAAGAGCCTAACTAACGCTATATGGTTCTTCAAGATAATGGACAAAGGAACAATGAGAACCAAAGTTCTCATTAACAACATTCAAAGAGAAGAAAGAAGTCGTAAACTCTGAATAACCACCTCAATAACCTCACTTACAGAGGGGTGCAGTTTAAACCCAGTTACTGGTTTACAACACAACCTAGGCTCAAAATGAAGATAAAGCATATAAAAATCCTCTTGCAAATACTTTTAAGAAAACAGAAAGAAATACTATGGGTAGTTGGTCTCCAAGACAACAAAGAAGCAAGAGGTGGAAGAAAAAGTGAAGGAAGTAAAATTTTAACTTTCTTCTTGTGTAACAGAGATTAAAAATGTGAGTACTATACTATGAAAAAAGTTGTAAGTACATTTCAGGGGCCCTGGTGACAGAAAAAACCGCTTTGGCTCTGTTTTTTCAGTTTAGTACAGTGTCACTGAAGTCCCTTGAGGTGAATTTTATAATTTGCAGAAACCTCCAACACTAATTCTTGGTTTACGCATGCATGCATTCTGCTTTTAGAAAGTAAGAAAACCAAGAGTAAAATTTTAGATTTTTCATAACTAATGAATCCAACAGTAGTCTTGAAACACTGCAATAGATTAAGATCTGTATTTGTTATGCTTTAATAATTAATCCATTGACGCAGCTATAATGATGATAAGGAGAAGGGAACTGCTCCCCATTGTCAAGATGGTACCTCCAAATTTTAATGCTGAATTGTGATAAAGCATCTTCTTACAGCCAAGAAGATAACTACAATGCAGAGATCATAACCACAATCATTAGAATTATGATTATCCCATATTTTCTAGTAGAACTTGGCTTCCCCTGCAAACATGGGTGTTAAAACAAATGAGACAGAAGGAGCTTCTTTGGTAGCAGCCAGATTTTAAGTTGAAGTGACAATGGAGGAAGACTCAATACAAAAAGGGACTAGTCTGCCCAGTAGCAGGGGGGGAAGAACAAAACGTGGTCTCCTGTGAATACACTCTAACAACAGAGCTACTTACAGCAAAAGGGCAAGAGGACATCATCCCTCCTTTCTTGTATATGCCTTCTCGTTTCTCAAACTGTGTATTTCCAGGGAGGTTTCTGTGCTATAAATGCCAAAACAAGGGGAAAACTCATGGTGACAATAAGTCTCAAAGAAGGGCAGAAACTCAAGATACAGCATTATGTTCTGCGTTTCTTCACTTAGCATGCTAATTTTTGTTGATCCCATTCTGCAAGTATAACTTCCAGCAAAAGACTGTGTAAGAAGCCTAGGCTTAACTTTACCCTTTACCTTTTCTTTTCTTTTATCAGAGATAAAATTAAGTTCAGTAGTACTTTTTGGTGTCCTGTGCTATTCTAACAACATAAAGCTGCTTGAAATTTGCTCATTGTTAAGCCAGATGTAGATCTGTTTGTATCAGATGAACAACATAAAGCAGCTAGAGCTGACGAGTCTAATCTGAAGACTGCTTTCTTCTGAGGCACAACTCTGGTTTTTGCACATGTCTGTGTAATATATACAAACATCTTCAAATTTATTATGGGATTGCATTTTTATTTTAAAATAATTAAGGCTAAGAAAAATATCTGTAAGCACATGGTATTTGTACGACTAGCTCTTACATGTTTCACCACTAAGAGGTTAAAATGGATGGCAGCACCTGAAGAAGACTAATTCTGCCTAATTTGTTTTTGTCACTACTACATGTATATGTGTCAGTGGTTAGTGATTCATTTTTGAGGAAATGACTGGTAAATACCAGTCCAAATTACTGCAGGAAGTAGTGGATAGATAGGAGGATAGCAATTTCTCATGTATTACAGGGTTATAAAAGCAAGTTAATGTTAAGGTTTTTTGAGTGCTGGAACACACAGTGTCACAAATGGGGTAATACTTGTTTTTGTCTTATTAGTAGGCAAATACTGAAAAGATTTCAGAATTCTACTAAATAACTCTAGAGGAAACTTAACACTAGTCTGAAAAACACTCAACTTTGCTTTCATTTCATATTAGTCATTGTGAGAACCGTCTTCCAAGATACTGAATGTATTATCATGGTTGACTACGTTACACTTAAAAGCCTCAGGGTAGCACTACACTTACCTGTGCATAACCTGCAATCAAATATTAAAAATAAATATTAAGGCACATTTTGGAATCCCTGAGGCCTTGTTTGAGTGGCTTATGCTGTCGACTTTAGTTTATATCATGTTTTAAATTTGGCAGACATATCAACAGCAACGGATACTTTATTTTCAGTTCAGATAAACCATTTTGTTTAACTATGGCTAGAATATGCCCTGAATTACATGGCAGTACCGATTCCAGGTTGAGCTTTTTTTCCCTCAAAGAGCAATGTGACACATTTTTAGTTCAGGTCTAACACAGATCACAGTCCCTGCTCTTCATTTACAACATGTTGCGAGCAAATAAATAGAAGCAGAAGTGGAGAAAGACTACAGTACTTGCCCTTTGCCTTTCTGTATGCTGACCCATGTCTGTGGTCAAGAGAAAACAGTATTCTTGGAAGAGATCTACAGTCTGTTTCTCTGTTTCACATACCGAAACAGTGCAGAGCTCATTGGGATTGTAAAACATGGTGATATGTAGTTAAAGTATAGTTAGACAATGCCATAATGTATATGCTCACGCGGTAATCATCAATCTGGCATTTATTGCTGCCATGCCTGTGTGTTTTTTTATTAGGACACAACTGCCCAGAGCGTAGCTAGAAACCTGGATAGCTCTGACTTGTGTTAAAGGAGAACCCACAAGAACTTGAGGGAGGTTTTACTGAGATCAGCTTCTGGTCTTGCTCTCCTTTCACATCCAGTAGGTCTGACACATAACAGACATTCCTGTTATCAGCGTAGGGTAAGATTTAGGCTTGATCTCATTTAAATTTTATCAGCGTAGCTGTTGATCAGCTGTTGTTATTCACACATCTATCCTGATTCTAGAGTTATCTCTTTAACTGCTGTTGTACTGATGCCAGGGTATGCCAGTAGAAACATTTTATACCTGTGTAATTGGATCTACACTAAAGCGATTGAAATAATGATAAAAGCAAAAGTTGGTCTTGTCTGTGCAGGGAATTTTATGAGCAGAAATATATTGCTGTAAGCAGGGGTTCAGGCACACAAGTGACTACAACAGTAATGCATTAAAGCATAGTATCAGCTTATCCATGGCAGCTACTACCTGTGTGGTCTAACCCATTGTAAACGCAGGATGGGAGTGTGTTACAAAGTTTGAGCTAATGTAGTTTACTAGGCCCTTGCTATGGGCAGAGGGCACTGACTTGGTCATCTGCTTAGGTCAGGTGATGGATTATCTTGCTAAGCTTCAGTATGTTGTGAGCAAGTCTGAGTTCCCTCTTTATGTAGTTACAGCAATGTAAGTCACTCTGTGGTAATGTTAGGAAGAAAGAGCAGCTTGTTTTCTAGTTTGCCTTACCCTGCCTTTACATTTATTCAAGATGTACAAACAAAACTATCAAAACCATGACAGTGATTTTTTTTTCACCTGCTGTCTTCTCTACAAAATTAATGTAAAGAATGCAAATGTCAAAATTTATTCCTGCCAAAAATCAAGAATATGTGTTCATGATAGCAAAAGTTAAGTAACTTAAATATGGGTGCTCTGAATAATTACAGTAATACAAATGTCAGCTACCTGGAGTAGACAGAGCTTGTCCTGTTGAGTTCTATATTTGAAGTTATCGATAATGGTGATGATGATAACAACAAAGATGATGATAAATATTTGTGGATTATTTTAAAATTTTATTCATAAAGATAAACTTTGGAACTGAAGCAGAGGCAATTTTTCAAGGTTGTGCCCAAGCTCCATTGTTGGGCTGGAAACAGAGCCCTGCTTAAGTCTTTTAGCCAACTAAATTATTCTTTCTCTCAAATTATGATCCATCATAGTATATATATTATTAGATATTATTGGATCAAATTATGTTCCATCATTAATATTTAGCCAATATCATACATAAACATAAATAAAATGATAAATATTCTGGGGTACGTAGATTAACCAGTCTTCACAGTATAACACTAAGGATTATTTTGGTTCATGAGTTTACTTTGTAAAAGAAAAATCAAAATACCTTCAGAAATGTTAATGACATCATTTGTGATAATAACCTGAAAGCTGTGGTCTTGAAAACTCATTCATTCCTAAATCCATTTCATTAAGAATATTTAAAGGCTTGAAAATGTTTCCAAAGAACACAGCTAAGAATATTAGCAAAAACTTAGCAGCACATAACGCAAATTACAAGCAAAATGTTTGCAGAAGTGTGTTCTCTAGGAATGTATAGTTTAAATGCATAAAGATTTATTGGACTTGTATCATATATGGGATTAATTTTTTTTTTTTGCTAGTCACTTGATCTCAAATTTCTTTGTCAAACCATTTTGAACATCAGTGATGATTTATCCTGGCACTCTGTAGTCCTGTTTTCATTTTTTAGTTAATTATCAGAGAGAGTTCATGAAATTTAGGGTGCTTCCATGCTCAGGTTTTGCAATTTATACTGATACAGTTAAAGGGACAAAACCTAAAATTCATTGATTAATATCAGTTTAAAAATAGTTATAAGAGTTCAGGAGGGTGAACTCTTATACTCATAAATCCTCTTTGCATCAGCTCAACTGCTAGATCTTTTATTACCATGATATGTCTGTAAAAAAGAAATCACAGCCGTAACTGCCATAGCTAATTACACCTACTTTTAAACTGTATATCTAAGCCACTTAAGAAAATGTCACCCGTACATTTTTTGTCTCATGTTCTTTTCAAGTAATAGGCATAAGCAGCCGTCTTTTGGAAGCAAGCTGTGCTTCACTATTAAGTACCATAAGCACAGCACAATGTTGTTTGTTTCTTTATATTTATTATGACACTCTGGAATGGAGTACGCACTAATTTCACTGGATAAATGGAAATTTAAGACCTTTAGGCTATATTGGTAGCTACTAGTTATGAAAAAGAATAACCATGTGTTAAGAAAAACAAAATATTTTGTTGTCAATTGTCTTACTATAAATCAAACACATTATCTGCAAACTGTCATTGTATAGTTCTGCATATTATTTCATTGCACTTCAAGATTACTAGGAGTAAGGATAAGAACATTTTTAATCTGTTTTTCCCCTCAAATTCTTCAGTTTTGAGAAATTATGTGAGCTAACAACTTTGTTTCAACATGGAAATGGTCTAGGACAGCAGATACTCCATTTTTTTCCCCAACAAGCATTTTCTTCCTTCAGCAACAACAATAATGCTATATAAAACTTGAATAAAACTCCTTTTCTTCTACTGCACTGAAATCTACATTGTTAACCCAAAAGCAAAGGAGGCCTAGGCTAAGCTAAACTAGACAAAGGTGTGTAAGTCTTACTAAAACTGTGTGATCAATATATTTTTAACTGATTTTTACTTATATCTTTTTTTTTTTGCTTTTTTCCTCTAAAATTCCTGTAAGTATATTATCAGCATTGCACCTGTGCTTTTTAATACTAATTGAGAAATATGTTAATTTAAAGCCTTATGTGGGACATTTATCTTGCTGATTTTTTAGGGTTGTTAAGCAAGATCATGATTTGCGATAGGTGACTTGTAAGGCTAAAACAGTTTCATAAATAATCAGTAACTAGGCAGTGAAATTAAATTACAGTGTTGAAAATTATCGTGTATTTTTTTCCTGTGAAATATTATCAAAAAAACTTTCTTAATTTTTTAGTTGCAAAGCTATTGGAGATCGTAAAGGAGTAACGTTGCCTATGACTCCCTCTAGTGAATCTGCTATGAGAAATGCAGCCAACTACGGATGCCAGCCATATGAAATCCCCCCGAATTCGTCACTAGATAAATTGTTCACATCCAAAAATGTTTTTTCACAATGGCAATTGAATTCTCAATAAATTAAACAGGTTTCATAAGCAGTGGGATAAAGTACTGTACAACATACACTGTTTGGGAAATTGATGTTCTGCAGGAAATAAATATTTTCTGATGCAAGGAGCCTTTCTTCCTTTATTTAATGGAGAACCCTGATAAGCCTATAGAAATAAAAGCTTATATGGTAAAAATTAATAGTACTTGTGCATTCCTGGCTTGATATTGTTGAAGGCACTTAATTTAAAAAAATGCTGAGCACTCTTCTTGGGATAATTGGGAAACTCCAACGCAAAAATTACTCTAATGCACTTACTGCATCACTTTGTATGTCACTTTTTGCATCAGTTTGTTATGCAGTAAGACAGAATGTCACAAGATGACCAACATACAACCACTTCATTGTGTGTAACTGTAATTTGTATTCTCACTAACATTACCATTTTAGAGTCTTCTTTCCAGTTCAAATACGTGCTAACCATTACCATCAGTTGCTGATATCTTTACACTATCTCAAGAAACTTTTACAAGCACGTGTTCAATTTTCACAAGCATTTTGAAAGTATGAGTTTTATTAACTACAAATACTCTATTTGTTCCACTTATAGGTAAGCTTTGCCACAAAGAAATGCTAGCATTTTTCCTTGCCATAATTGTGTGTCATGTTCATGACCAGGTTCGGAAATGTCATCAGCCGGTTCTTTATAAACAAGGGCCTACATCCAGTTTGCCAAACTCTCAAAGAGAGCTCAGAAGATCTATCTATAGCACATGATACTGTGGTTTTCTCTGTATTAAAAAAGAGGAGGAATGCATTTGTTCATTAATCATAAAAATATCCTAGAAATGAGAGGAAGTTACTATTGAAAAGCGATTTGATATGATTCAATATTGATTTGGGGTTTGGACTGGCATTTTCTGCATGCAGGTATCTCATGGTTTAATGTTTATGGGTAGTTCAGTGAAGCATTAAAAACTGATGTAGTTTTGATGAAAAAAACACCTAAATGAAATTCCAGGTTTTGATCGGCAAAAATACATTTTCAGCAGGTAGATTTAGAATCCACACCTGATAGCCAAAACTGAAGTGAGTGAACATAATGTCCTATGACGTCAACCCAAAACCCAGTAAGACTGACACGTTAGTCTATACTGAATCCTTAGTCTTCTTGTCAATAAACCACTTCATGTTCCTGTTGTGAAAGGGAAGGCTGGTACGTTACATAACCCTGTGAACAACTTAATAAAAAATATTTTGTTACATAAATTGAAGGAAAGGAATCCATATCCCAGTGGCATGCATTTCTGCATAACTCTTTCTTCCGAAACAATCCCAAGCATTTCTTAAATGAACAACTTCACTCACTACTGAAATACAGCAATCTTTGGAATGGGAATTACTAAGCACTTGGTAGCATTACACAGCTAGAAGCATTCATACCTATTCTGCGTTATTATTTTGACCCTGCAGCAGATGTTTATTTGGAAAGTCCTATCTCATAATTACTTACATTGAATGAATAAAGTTTTTGATTGGGTCCAGGTTAGTGTTCTGTCTTGGAAACTCTGTTTTGCAAAGCAATTCCTCTCTTCTCTAGCCCACGAGGGAGTAAATGCTTCAAAGTTAGGTTCAAAGAAGTTTGAGACTATGGACATAAGTTCCTCTGTTTCTTTCCCAGGTCCTATTATAAAACCTGACATTGAAGAGCATTTTTGATACTCAGATTACAGAACATGAAAAGCCAGGGAACATCAATCCCTGCAAATCATGCATCAGAAAGCAAACTAACCTGGTTTGCACACCTCTCTTCTACTTGGAGAAATCAGCACTTCAGGAACCTTTTTTCAGTGAGGCTTCATCAAATCGCTATCCCATTAACAGACTTTTCCTAACTAGTCAATGATTCTAAGTGCATCTGCTTACTGGAATTTTTTTAAGTCCTCTGGATATTAGTTTGAAAGTAAGCCAATTCTGTTATGCAGATCTTACATTGCTGGTGTTACTGGAGTTCTTTTGTGATAATGACCACCAAATAATAACTTTGTTTAGGTATGGTCTGGACATGCCTTACTCAGTCTACTGGGAACTTAGTCACCTAATATAGAATGTATCTTTGGAAAAACAATACAGCTGCTACGGTTTCTGATTCCAAAAGGTGCTGTGTGCTTTGTTTCCCACTTTTACCCTTACAGGAAAATAAAACCAGTGAGTCCAACCTGTGGAAACATTATAGCAGTTCCTATTGTACCACCTAAAAAAAAAGTTGGCCTAGTTTGGCTCTTCAGAAGTTTTCAGCATCATCACAGTCTATTGGGTAGAAGGAAATACTCCTGCAAAACCTCAGCTATAAACATGCGGTAGTGTAGTTTGCAGCTATACTACAGTGTTGTAGACATGTTCTATGACTCCTTTCCCTGATGAGTTTACTCTCCTAATATTGGTACTCCATACATGCTGATTTCAGTCAGCAAAATAAAAAAAAAAACAACGAACAATGACACAGGCCAATGGACTCGGAGTTTAATGCAGATTCCAGTTTGATTTAGACACTTCAAGGAAACTTTAGAAATCTAATTGTTTGAAAGGAACTCTCTTCAGTATTACATGGCCACTAATACCATTAGTATTAAAGTGATGCCAAAAGGATGCCTAAAAAAAATCCCATTACTGAAGAGCAATGTTTTTCCCTTTTGCAAAATACAATACACTTAATAGCTTAAGAAATCCAGGTCTGATGAAGATTTAAAAGCACTTTATTTTAACAGGTCTTTGTGCTCTCAGCAAGACAATACAAATAAATCTAGGCATATAAAATACACATAAAATCAATTACATTTTTGAACGTGAAAAATCTAAGCTATATCAATATATCAAACAATATATGCCTATCTTTTTATTCAAACATAATTTGAGCAATATTTAAGATATTTCTATTATTGAAGTATTACTTTTCATATTTAATAAGGATCTGACAGGCACAGAAATTAAATGACTTGCCAAAAGCCAGATTGAGGAGAGTACCCTGGTGGGAAAGAAAGATGGGTCTTCCAAGATCCAGATTAGTATCTGATTTACTGCAGTCCTGTTGTTCTCCAGCTACAGGTGTTGCAAAAAGGCATTCTAAGCTCTAGGGGGACCATAGGAAGGAACTGCACTAAGCAGACAAGAATGGCCAGTTTTCTGTTTGAAATCCTCTTGAAAACTTTCCATTTACAATATTAGAAAACTCCCGTGATAACCATCTGAGATAACTCCCGTGGGGCTTTTCTTCAACATCTTTGTCACCACCTACAAATAATTAACCAATGTTTTGTAATTGATAGGATATATAGCTGAATCAAGGATACTTTCTCGAAAGTCCAGCTAAAATCTTCAGTTTCTGTGCAAACTTTGTGTCAGTAGCATCCTTAAAACTGTGTCTCTTGATGCATATAGTTGTTGTGTCATAGAATTGTTTCTCTGTCCATAGGCCAGAGGAATAGTTGTCAGGGTAGGTATCTACCTGCTTTATTATTGCCCTACGTAGCCACAGGGAGAAAAATCGCTTACCTTGGGGTGACCGCTTCCATCATCGCTTCTGTCCAGAATAAACAGCTCATTTCTGTACTTGTGGTCATAAATTCAAAATCTCAATCATGACTCTAGCTGATTATTCTTTAATTGCACAATTCAGCTGAAAGAAGAAAAAAGAAAAAAATATTTATTTAAGGCCAACCAATATTTGAAGCCCTATAATGAATATTAAATAGTATTTAATAATGTTTATATGTTAAAATGGGTTAAACAAGCCACTAAAATAAGGAGGCGGGGGGGGGGGAAGAAAAAAGGATGTGACTTTTCATAATACTAAGTAAAATATCCTGTAAAATATCCTGAAGGTTTATGGAAATATTTTTTGTCTTTTATAGGAAATCACTTGTAATTGCATTAACTCAGAAGGAAATTTATATTTATAACGGCAGGTAACAGAATAGCCTTTTAGTATCTTTTGTTTCGAATATTTGAATAGATATGCAATCCTGTTAGTGTGCATCATGCTGAAATTTATAGTTTTCCAGTACAAGCTAATTTAAAATAATGAAAAAATATTGTTTATTCTAGCATTTTTGCATGTCTAGACTCCTTCTTAAACACAAGCTGTGCTGTAAAGTACAGCAAAAGACACAATATACTTCAGCTTTCTTAGTTTGTCTCTATTTTGCAAGACATAAATCCCCAAACACTCTCAGAGATGCAGAGAACAACACAGTGTAACACTTGTTAAGTTTACAAAATTAATTTAAATGAACAGTTTCTGCAGATTTTTATTACTCAAGTAATTTCCTGTTATCAAGGACAGATGACAAATATTTGTTATACAAAAGGTATTTCATTAATGCCCAGGTTAAAGACTTGGTCTAATTTTTATTTTATTTAAGTCCTCTTAAGATATCACCTGTACTGTCATCAATATCGTAGCTCCTGACTCATCTAATCAAGCAGGGAAATGGGTCCACAAACTCCTGCTTGTGCACTGAGTTCCATTTTGAGTCTTTCTAACATCTTGTCTTGGGCATCCGTGCCAAAGCCATGCCCTTTCAGTATGTGTGCGTGAACTCTCAAAATGTGCAGTATAAAAATTAATGTATTTTATAAATAATTAATGACATTTCAAAAACATTGTCACTTGACAGCCGAGATGATAATAAAATTAGTATGTTCTACCTCCCGCTGTTAGGTACCGGACTGCCAAAGCTCCATATTGTCATCGTTCTGGCAATAGCCTCGCAAGACGATAAACACCACTGGTGCCTGGCTCTCCCTCAAAAACGTATGTATTCAGAAGTTGTGACCCGTTGTTGTGGTTTAACCCCAGCCGGCAGCTAAGCCCCACACAGCCGCTCGCTCACTCCCCGCTGGTGGGATGGGGAGAGAATGGGAAGGGTAAAAGTGAGAAAACTCATGGGTTGAGATAAGGACAGTTTAATAGGTAAAGCAAAAGCTGCGCATGCAAGCAGAGCAAACCAAGGAATTCATTCCCCACTTCCATGGGCAGGCAGGTGTTCAGCCATCCCCAGGAAAGCAGGGCTCCAGCACATGTAATGGTTACTTGGGAAAACAAACACCGTAACTCCAGATGTCCCCCCCGCCTCCTTCTTCTTCCCCCAGCTTTATATGGTGAACATGACATCGTAGGGTCTGGCATATCCCTTGGGTCAGTCGGGGTCAGCTGTCCCGGCTGTGTCCCCTCCCAACTCCTTGTGCCCCCCCCGGCTGCTCGCTGGTCGGGTGGGGTGAGAAGCAGAACAGCCCTTGGCTCTGGGTAAGCACTGCTCAGCAGGAACGAAAACATCTCCGCGTTATCAACACCGTTTTCAGCACAAATCCAAAACATAGCCCCATACTAGCTACTAGGAAGAAAATTAACTCTGTCCCAGCCAAAACCAGCACACTTTTCTAAAAATAATTCAGTCTTAACTTCCTACATACTATCAATAGATGTATAACATCTCCAATCTTCGAATGGAAGGAATAGGTACCATACAGTCATGTGACAATTGTTCATCTAGATTGTGGCTGTAGGGATTTTTTTTTAATATGTCTCTATATACTGTGTATATATATATATATATGTATATACTGTATTTGACCTAAAGTGATTTGACCTGAAGTTATGCCAGTTTGTTGGGGGAAAAAAAATTCTACAAATAATTTAGAAAAAAAGATCAGCCATTGTAAACTACAGACCACTGCAAAAAGCGGGATGCTGAGAGACCCACCATTTGTATTCATTATGAAGTCCAGATACAGTATCAACTGGCATTTATGAAGGACGGTGCAACGTAGATAAACATTGCTCCTAGAAAAGATAAAACTTGGGAATTTCCATTATTGAGAAGCAGGAGTAAGACCAGTCCTAGTGCTCAAAAATCCCAAGTGGGGATTTATTTTAAATTTCCAGTAAATGGGGATGAGGAAAAAGGAAGGGAAAGAAACTATTGTTCACGTAAGTATATGCAGAATGAAAGCCTTACTTGGGACTGAGGCAAACTCCTAGGAAAAGATGTGGTACAGTGTAGTTGCAGTTTGTTTTCTGAGTTTTTCTGTTGCTCTGACAGGAGCAGAACTATGTGAGGCCTTCAGCAGAGAAAGAGCTCCAACTGGATCTATCAGTCCGATGAGAGTAGCTCCTTTTAGTTCCCTGCACCAGCCCCCACATATACCCCATTCCCAGTAGTGAAGGGAAGGCTTGTGTCTCTCATTTTCTTGCATACAGACATGAAAGTTAATTACAATCTTTCTTCGAGACTGTCATCTACAGTGGCCTCTCCATGACTTATCTGGGTGACCAAAGTAAGGCTACTCCAGCAATATATTTTACGTGACCTTTGCAAAAATGCTGAGAATTCGTCCTACAGGCAGTGCATTTTTATTAACAGGTTATTCCACGACGACTGTAAAGCCAGTAGTTGTATAATATCTATGAGACTTTTCTCCTTACATTTTGAGAAGTTGATAAAAAGAATCAGCATCTGTGGGAAGGGGAACATGATAATTGCAATCAGGGAAAGGCAGGGACAGGCTCCGTTCTGCAAGGCAGCAGCCTGCCTGCAAGGCAACCGGCACCAAAGTCACAGGGACCTGCCAGCACACAAATCGCTCTAAATCAGCCACAGCGCGTACAGCATCCCGAGGAATCGGCTGAAGGTGCTATATGGAAACCATATTTCCGAGGGTTTTTCTGTTAAGTGCAAGTTTTAGAAAGGAAGCAAGCTTGACCTTCACACTATGCAAAACTTTGGCTCTGGTCCTAGCTCTTTTCACATGTGAATAGTTCCTGTGGGGCCTCT
This sequence comes from Haliaeetus leucocephalus, assembly GCF_000737465.1. Taxonomy (NCBI): domain Eukaryota; kingdom Metazoa; phylum Chordata; class Aves; order Accipitriformes; family Accipitridae; genus Haliaeetus; species Haliaeetus leucocephalus. The sequence goes on from NW_010972776.1 coordinate 5,212,215, forward strand.
TCATGTGCTTAGAGTAACAAACAATTTCAGGATTCAGACCTTGATCTGAATCAAGGGTAGCAGCAATACCTTCTGACGTGCAGAAATGTTTCTGTTCATAGCAAAGTAATGCGTTTGCTGCATGAACAGAGCTAATCTTACTCTGTCTTTGACTCTCCATTTTCATGAGGTAACTGCTTTGGTTTCTAACAGGGTTTTGCCCTTTTCAGGGGTACCAGTTTGCCTCCAATATTGGTTAAATAATCCATCTACTCCTTCCACCTTTTTCTTTTTTACATGAAATAACAATTTTCACTAAATTTGACTTCTGGCTGTGTATTTCAAACATAGTTGAGCCTGAATGGCCGGATCCATTGTAGCTTATCCTTAGACACCAGTTTGAAAAGCAGGATGGGTCATCCCCCCAGACACACTGCTTTCCTTTCTGGAATGGCTGATGCTATCGCAGTTGATCGCTCTTGCACAGGACAAACCGTCACGTAGGTCATTTCGTCCCCAGTAATATTCAAACTTCTTTCCGTATTTTTTTTTCCCAAGTAATAATCTTTATTTTCATTTAATCTGAAGCAAGGAGGACAAGAACAGGACAGTGGCCAAACAACGTGCAGGAATTCCTTCGTCAGTTGCCTCTTCTTAGGTGTAAATGGTCTTGGCTATTTTAGAAATCCATTGTCATGACAGCTCAATGAAATAGGTATTAAAAGGATTGAGAACCCATCCTAATCTGAATGCCATCAACGTGTTGTAAACCAAACACCCATAGCTGCACCCTGGTTTTATTTTTTTGTCCTTTGTTGTTTATATATGCTTTATTTCACATTTTATTATGAAATTTTCAGAAATTTTGGTAAGTATAACTGACTGGTAGGCATTACTCTCAGCATTGTGCTGCACTGCAGCTGGGACATGAACTCTAATTTGTAGGTAATGTTCTGTTTGTACGTAACGAGGTACCTCTGCTGTCTGTATGTATGTGGGACAAAAACAATGGAGTCACAACTTACTTCACTAAATTCATAGAATTTAGCACCCAGTACAGTGAAATACAACAGGCATTTGGTCAAAGTGAGGCGACTGAAATACGATATGGAAATATAACCTAGAAGAAAAGGAATTACATCTGTGCAGTAGTATTTTAGTATGGTTAATGGCCATGCAATTGTTCATTCCGAGTCCGTATTCAAAGAATCTCATTGAATAGATGAGTTAACAGGTAAGATGGATACAATTCACTGAATGACTGGGGATTTTTAGAAGCCGTTTTTAGAACTCTCTCATCCTCTCTTATGTACCTTTATTTCAGAGAAATTCTGGCGTTTAAACTATATTTAGCGACAAAAGTGGAGACATCACCTACATCTTGCTACAGTGAAGAAGGTAAAGCAAGGCGTTTTCATACTATTTTTAAAGAAGGACACGTGCAAAAATGTGTGCTGTTAGGGTAAGTGCAATTTCTTTTCTTGTTCATCACACAAGAGTTTAAAACTGTCTCCTCACCCCTCAGCAAAGTACAGAAAAAATGCTGAATTATTTACTAACAATTATTGTGTTCGCTGAGCAGTGCCTACTGCAGGCATCTGGCAAAATCCTGCAAATAATTCAAGATACTCAAATTATTAAAATCAACACCGCAAATTAACTATTAATTAAACCGCGTTTTCACGCAAGCGTCCATGAGCAGCTGAACTCGCCACCACAACCTCGCTTCGCAACCCCCGATCCCGCACGTTACACGAACCGACTCGCCGAACCCCGGGCTCTCTTCCCCTCCGCGACCCCCCGCTCTCCCCGCA
>NW_010972776.1:5215345-5295166 GCF_000737465.1 Haliaeetus leucocephalus
CCGCGGGGGCGGACCCGGCGCTCGGCTCCGCTCCCCTCGGCCGCCCGGCGAGGGGAGGGCTGGCCGGGCTGCGCCGCGGAGCGGCCCCGAGTTGAGAGTCTCTGCGCGCAACTTCGGTTCCGCGGCAGGACCTCTGCGGAGGGGCGCGGGGCTTGCAGGGCGCGACTGCGTCTCCATCCTTTTGCAGCTGCAAAAGCAAACCATTAACTAAACCCAACAGAAATAAAACAAACTCAGGCTTACCTAAAAGTTAGGATACCTTTTTTTTTTTTTTTAAACCACACACACCCCCCCCCCCCCCTTTTACAATTTCATTCCCTATGTGGGAGTCGCTTATGAATCGAGCTCGGCACACTGCATGGGAAGAAGCGGCTTGTGTTTTGGATCGAGGATTTGCTGTTGCAAAGCGGTCTAACTTCCATGCAGTGGGGCAGCCTTCGCTACTCTAAACGCCTTGATGCTGTGCTGAGGAGCCCATGTAGATTGACATCTTGTGCAGAGAAGGCATTGAAGGTAAGAAGGGGGCTTGGGGAAAGGAGGGATTTTGATATCTTTTTGTATGATACCTTTTGTCCAGCATCCCCCTTTCAGCAGAGCATCAGCAGTTCATCCAGAGCAGTATGGATAGGCTGGAACTGATCGAGTATAATGAAAGTCTGCTCCTGTGAAAAGTACATGGAGCTCACAAGTGACTGCAAAAGATGTATTTCTTTTTAGTCGGATAACATAGCACGTTTATGATCTGTGCTCAGAGCGCGGACAGTGAGCTAACTCACATAGCTCAGGAATGAGGAGATCTACGGTCTCGGTCTCTGATGGGCAGTTTGCATTGGCTGCTGCATTTTGTTGAATGTGTACCCCCCACTACCTCCCTAGAGCATCCCATCATCCTGTTTGATTTGTTGTTTTTTGCAGATATAGTGCCTAGTATTAATGAGAGAGGGAGAGGGATGGGGGGGGGGAAACCATATGGAACATTTTATTGATGTGATCATAATCCTGTAATGGAGATTGCATTAAATGAGGATTGCATCAAAATGCCTAGCTGCTGTGGAGAGAAGAGAAAGCAAAAACTGTGCTGGATTGTAAATGAAGTTCTTTGAAGGATTTTCTTGAACCATGGAGGGATGTCTGTAAGCTTAAAGTTGCTGTATATGTGGAGTACTGGAATGGGATAAAAACCAGATCAAGCTGAAATATGTTTTAATTTACTCAAGCTCTGGATACGGTTAGAAGTGGTTAGAGGCATTGCAGTGATGTCCAATGAATTCTTGGTTTCGGCTATGGAGACCGCAGAAAAGCAAGGAGAGAGGAGAACACAGAAAGGCAAGGAGAGAATTTTACCACTTGGGGAAGAGAAGGATGGTTCATTTGTGACTTTTGCCATAATGGCACAAAGCTTACAGCCTGCTGGTTACAAGCAGAAACCTTGTAGGCGATCTGGAAAGCAGAGGATTTATCTCCCTTTCCTTTTGCAACCTCGGTGTAGTTGCCTGTAAGAAGTAGCTGCGAGGTGTGTGTCAAGAGGCAAACAAGGACTTATTTGCCCCTCTCGGACACTGAAAGAAACTGTAAGCTTGAGAGAGATGGAGTCGACTCATCTGATCCTGTCTTTCTGAGCTTGAGTTGATAATACATTTTGAGTAATTGTTGCTGCTTATCTCAATTGGCAAAGGAGGGGAGAAGATGTTGAAGTTTATTGAACCAAAGCAGAGCTGAGGACAGTAGATATTATCAACTCACCCTTGCAGTCTTTCTGTGCTAAATTTTATTCTGGCATAGAGACCTGAGCCACAGAGAGCACCTTTTCAAGCCTTACTGAAAGGAAACCTAAAGAGAACAAAAAGATTAAGCCAAAGATAATTTTCAACTTTTTGCTTGTCAGCAGTGGGAGTAGCATTGATCTGTCAGACTACACAGGTCAAAAGAGGTAAGATAGGAAAAAAGTTATTTATTTGTTTACTAACATTTCCACACACACAAAGTTAGCCTACAAATAAACCTCACAGAGTGGGAAAGCACCATTTCTCAGAACCACCTAAGTTACAACTGATGTAAGCAGCAGATAAATTCCTGTAAGAATACTCAACAGTGTCTATCTGTAACTGCAAAAGAGCTGGCTAAATACAAAATTATATAGAATAAAACAAAACCAAATATCTGATGTTCTCAGAAGTAATTTGTTTTCCCATTTGGGTTGTGTACAAAATCTGAGGTAATAGCTCCACAGTTCAGTCTCTCTCTTGCTGTAAGATTTGGCATAAAGTTGAGACGGAAACACTTATCTTAAATAAAATGAGGAAAAGCAGCGTAAGTGTATTGAGTTCCTCTTAAGCATTTTATTTTGGCAAAAGATGACTTTTAGTGCATTGTAAGAGATGGGTTTAGAATATTCATGGGTAAACTCCAGGGAGCTTAGTGTTAGCTCAGTAGGCAGAAGGTTCTTCCTCTAAAGAGATATCTGGAAAAGATGTGTTTAAATTTCAAGCCATATTCGGTTGAGACTCTTGGTTCCCACATTTTAAAATCATTTGTTATGCTGCTTGGGGGAATGATGCTTAATCTGGAAAATAAAGCAAGTATTCCTAGCTCACTTTTTTTATAGAAAGAGCAAGCAGTGTGCTTTAATTGTACTTCCGTATGTACAAATGTTCCAGATTTGACTCTATTTTTTATCAAATAACAGCTGAGGGAAAATTTGTCTTTCGAAACCATGGTTATCCATGCAGATCTTGGTCTGTATTTTTGCTACAGAAGAACTCTGCTTCATGGCTGCATTGTTCATCCTTGCAGCATTTCTTTAAATGTGAGCCTTGCTATAGTTAAAGGATAATTTATATTCAGTGTAGTACTGTCTGCTCAGTGGAATTGGCTTTATACATCACAGCCTCTGCAAAAAAGGAGATCAAAGATCTGAACCTGTGGTCCTGTATTGCATTTGTATTCTACATGGACTTGAGTAATCTTATACTGGAGCCATTCACACTCCCATAGTTAAGCATATTCCAGTCTTTCCATTAAAACACCCATTTGCTTAGTAATTTAACAGCTAGTTTTAAAGACGGGCCCTAAGCTTAACTTAAACACATTCATATAGTAAAAAAAAAAAAAAGAAAGATATCCTAAGCAATGGATTATATTAACAATTGGCATTTGCTAATAGAGCACTGTAAAGCTGAATGTATAGAAAGCTTAGTAGAAAATAACACCTGCCTGAAAAATTTAGAGATGAAAAGGGGCAAAAACATCCTTTCAGATTTGGAAAGCCCCTTGTGGATCCAGGTGAGTGTTTATACCTGGATTTTAAAGGGCCCTGTGATGCTAAAGCAGGCAGTAGGGCTCTTCTTAAAGGAGCACAGCACTGGCTCAAAACAGGAATTAGTTTGATAGCAGTTTAATGGTTCAGTTTTAGATTGCATGAGAACTAATGCCTTTGGCATTATTCCAGTTAGTTCTTTTGAGGATTAAGTTACAAGAACAACAAAACTCCAAACCTTGTATCTTAACGAGCGAAGTCATCCTTTCAAAAAAGCTAAAAAGAGCCATACAGTTTTGAATACAGTTGATTGTCTGACACAGGTGTGCAAAGCACTTGGGGGATGCTGTGCTAAAGCACACTTGGGAGGTAGTGCACCTGAGAACAGCCCTTGTGGTAACCACGCTGTCCATCCCGGGGACGGCCAGTGGGACTAATGGTCAGTTTACACTTAAACAGAAGCCTTTCTTCTAAAGCATCCCCAAATCTTTTACAATTGCCTTTCTCAGTTAGATAGCCATCTTCTAACAGTGAAGTAGTTGCTTCATCTCTGCAGACAAAGTATGTGAGTGCTTATAATAACTTTGTGCATATTTCAGGTTAGAAGTTAAAAGACTGGAATTAAAAATACCTGTGGATTCAATGTTACAGTTGCACATGCTATATAGTACCGAAGTTCAAGTAGAAGGGTCAAGATACAGCTTGCTGTATTCCAAGTAGTTTGTATTGGATGACATAAATTAGTATTGTTTGAATGAAAGTTTTGTCATTTAAATAAAAATTCCTAAGGGAGGTTAATAGTCCTCTGTCCCAATTACCTTTTTCTGCAGTGAGATCAGAGGGAATTTGTAACAGTTGTCTCTTCAGTGCGGTGAAGTAGTGGTGACCATATTTTTATTGGGTGTTCTGAAAATTCATGCTCCCTGCAAATATACAGGCAAGTAATATGAAGCAGGAAGTCTAAGGTGGAAATGGGAACTTGGTTATCCCATAAGATCTGCGGGGAGACCCCCATTCTCATTATCCAATGGTAATGTAAGGAAAATAGGTTTAAAACAGTCTTTTTCAATTACGGTCTCTGAATTAGTAGAGTGTCTTGCCAGGAAGCACAAAAGCTTCTGTAGCTTTTGCACATTTAAAAGCTCCACTGAAAGAGGAGTTTAAACTGTCCTTAAATATGTCTTTAAGGTGTTATATTGTGAGTAAGAGTGGGATTAGTGGAAAATAGATTTCGAGTGATAACAAAAGTATTTACCACCCCTGGCACAAGTGAAATAAAGATATATATATTTTTTAATTTTCAAACAACTTTTTAGAAAAAAAATCCTGTTTCCAAATAAGGAAAATGAATAATGTTCTTACAATCAGGCAGTAAGATTTTGTATTTGAATGAAAGAAGCCCCACCAAACCCACCTCACTTGCATGGGAGGTTTCATGAAGGTCCAGGGAAAGTTAATGTAAAAATTAGAATACAGATAAAAAAGGCTGTGGAATTTAGTCTGTAGATACAATCAAATCATGGAAGTTTTGACAGTAAATAAGAAACTGTAAAAGGTTTTCTGTAACTGTCATAATTAAGCATTCTTTTTATTTGAAGTCTTTTGTCATTGCCTTTAATAAATATCCTCTTGAAAATTACTTTATTTCAGATACACTTAGAAAATAAATGTTTTCCCATGGATTATGTAAGATTTAGCCTTCTTGATCCAACATGGCCTGAGCCAAAGCTTCCTGCAGCCTGTGAAAAAATTCCTAGCGGAACAGGGCCTTCAATAATTGCTTCTTGCGCTACATGACGTACATATTTTTAACTTCTGCCACTTGTTTAGGAGTTCAGCATGTTAATGTGGTATAGAAGGCATTGCTGTAGAGGAGTTTTGCTTGCAAGGATGGCAGAATTTAGCCAGCTGCTTTACTAACTTTTCAGGGAAGGTCTTTTAAAGTGACTGTTGTTTTCCTTCATTTAAGTTGCGACAGACTCTGCAAGGATTATATAATTTCAAGGGAACCGACATCACCAGATCAGTGGAGAGCCAAATATGTTCTCAGAGAGACAGATGAACGTTGGAATTGTGGGAGACTTCCAAATTCAATAGTGAAATTATAAACAGAGGTGACCCACTGTATTTAAAACCCATCACTGTGGGGTTTAACGTGGCAGTTTGCTGTGCTAAGAAACTCTGCCTGCTTCATGTTGCTGCCAGGGGAACATCTTGCATTGTGTACTACTTTGATTTGATATGGTTGTTTTGGGGATGATTTTCTTCCTCCAAGCTGGTCTAGAACTAAGATGTCACTGGTGATGTAGTCTGTTTGTATATCAGAGTTTATCTGTTACATCCTTAAGGACATAGTTTTATTATTTTTGTAAGAATTTAATTAGTAATTATGTGCACTTTATGCTGTCTACTGAAGTAGCAGGAAATATGTGCTAAAGGGAAAAAAAATTCAAGTAAAAGTTTGGAATGCTTTCGGCACAGCATATTTCATTTAGCCAACTACTTACACCATCATTGTTACTGCTCTGTGCTATCTTGTTAAATAAATAAATGTATATGTATGAAAATCTATGATCTACTGGATCTATGTCACATACATAGGCACACTAAAGCCACATAGAGTCTTGTTTCCAGCTTTGGTCCCTGGCACATCAGATGCATACATGCCCACCAAAAGAAAGGTGAAAAATATTTGGGAGATGACAGAACTGCGGATTCCATTAAAACGTAGCATAGGAAACAGTTCTAAAAAAGTCAGCTGCCTGCCTTTAGCCTGTAACTCAGATTTCATTAGGTCACATTTTTTGATAATCCTCCTGAGAAAGGAAGTTTCATGACTGTAGGGAGGAACTGAATTTTACCTCTGCTAATGGAAGTCATGGTTTAAACCCATGTTTAGTCATTTATGCAGGTTTTGTGATTGCTTTTGTAATTATAAAAATATGTGTCTTCCTGCCTTTTGACAAACAAGTATGAAACCGTGTGTCCTGACAGGCACACGGTTACCTGGATCCTTGGTTTTACTTAGGTATGCTGGTAGTTTTCTTCCTGAAATGGAGCGTAGCTTCAATAGGAAGCTTTATGTCAAGGTGCAGGTAGGATTCACAAATTGGAAAGAGATTTTCTTAGGACTTCTGTGACGTTTATGACAAAAGATCTGGACTTGACTTGTCGACGTTAAATAGCCAAAGAGTGTGCCATAGCATTCCCTAAAGAAAAGTGCAGAGGAACTCTAGTGTTTTGAAACTTCATTAAATGGTGACTTAATAGGAACTGTAATGTGTGTATATAACTCTGGACTCAAATAATTTGGGACCTGACTGTAGTAGTTTGTTCAGATTACAGTTGCTGCCAGTAATTTATAAATATATGCAAGATATAAGGCATGAAAATAGAGCTATCATTAAATGGAGTAATGGCTTTACTTTGTCAGTCATGTAATTGACCCTTGGAAAATGTACGTGGCAATGTGTTGTAAATTAAGATCTAGAATACAAGGCAACACAGTAATAATTTGGGGGATGAACATTGGGAATGAAATGCATAAAATTCATTTTCTGTTCATCTCCCTGCATTGTCCACATGTGAGGCTTTACCAGAACGAATGGATTCCAGCTAAGGCTTTCATAATAGTTTCCTGTAATCGGGACTCTACTACAGGAGATCAGTTAAGTAAGTGCTTGTCAGACAAGCGTACGTTCGTGTCTAATTATCAGAGAATTCCTTTTAAAATTCATGTTCCGGAGATCTGTAATTTTATGACTTATTAAAGGAAACTGGATATAAAGTAAATCAAGGGTTTTGGTGTCTGAGTTCGTTTGTTATAGTTTTCTAAGATAATTGAGAATGGTCTTTTCCTCTGGCCAAATAGCAGCTGAAATAGCAGGTGTAACTACTTTATTGTGTATGAATCTACCATAAACTTGAGGAAAAAAATCACGTATGTGTACATGTGTAATTGTTTATGGTATTAGTTAAATCTGAGGAATGAAATTATAGAAGGGTCCTTAGATACTGGAAAATAAGTGTATTTTAATTGTATATAATCAATCTGGAATAATGATGACTACAAAATGGAACTATCGTAACATATTTGGTATACACGTATTCTTCCCCGCCCTCTCGTTTTTCATATATAAGCTCTTTAAAAAGGCAATACATCTAGGAGAACACTATAAACCATGCTTTCTTAACAACAACAAAAAATCTTTAAAATACCTCTTCAAAAGGCTACAGAATTGTGGGCCATCAGTTATATTTATTTATTTTTTGACAATATGTTCAGTCAAATATCAGTTGGTTTATATCTTTCACAGTTTAGCTTTATCTACATATACAAAGAAAATTATTTTCAAGAACTGCTCTGAAAAGTACCCTAAAACATAATACAAAGTATGTTTGAGGTGAGTTCGCAGGACATTAACTCAAGGTGTTTCAAGCTACAAAGCGGGGGGGAGGGGGAGAAGGCATTTGGCATATCAGAAAAAAAAAAAAGTCGAGCACTTCAAAAAAAGTGAATGTGAGTCAGAAAGCAAAGACATTAATAGTCTGTGTCAAAGAAATGTATCACTAGTGTGTGTGGTCCGAAACTGTTGTTTTCTTAACTGAGGAATAAGTTTAGGACGAGTCAGACGTTGAGAGCCTTATGATGAGAAATGAACCAGTAATATCTTCTGGCTGTGGTACGTATTGAGCCATGAGCATCACCGAATAATCTGAAGTTTGTGTGCTAGAGGAAGAGATATTCTTGGTGACTAAATCCCAATGACTCTCTAAAGAGTTTGGATGTTGCCTGTGTCACTTTCGCATGTTTTAATGAAAGCAGTTAAAAATTCCTGCTTTCTTCTCCTGTCCCTGAAAACAACGAAAATTGAATTTACATGGTGCCCACTCTTTCTCACTTTTTAAATTCGACTGAATTGTTTATTAGAGCATAACCCTGTAGAGTGGAAGGATACTTTCTAATAGAAATAGAAGTGTCATTATAACATGTAGGTGAAAACTTGTTAATAACCCCTGCCTCCTTTTTACAACAATGAGAAAACAAGTATAAAATAATAAAGAATTAATGTTTGTCTTCAATGATACAGAAACTCAGTTTCTTTTGGTTCTTTGAAAACAATGTATCTTTAAATTAACTTTGTTAATTGAAGTTGAAAAGCAGTAAACTAATAATTTGTACCATGGAACGGAGGCAGGACCAATATTTTCAAACGGGCTTGCACAGTTTGGGTGTACAAGTCTCATTTTCAAAGTGAGCTGGACTCTGACAGAGCCTAAAGCTTGTCTGCTTTCAGGAATCTTTTAAGTGTTTTTGAAAATAGTACCATTTTTGTTAAAGACTGTTTATAGTAACAGGTTGTACCTCATCCATGTTTTCTTACATTTCTTTAAATATTAGGGACATTAAAATAAGTCACATCCAATATTCAAAATACGGTGGAATTCAAGGATGATTTTTCTACCAAAAACCTAAAGGCAAACTATGAACTTGCAGCCTTTACCAGAGTTGCACAAAATAAACTTTTTAAAGGAATGATTATGTCCTTTTTATCAACTTTATTTTATTCAAAGAGATTTTAAATACTTAGAGAGGAGGAGGAGGAGGAGGAGGAGCAGAAGAATTAGAAAAGCTGTCAGAGAAATGAATCTATTATAGTAAGGCTGTACAGTATCATGATGTGGGCTGAGTTTGGGGCCAGTTACTTCTTATTTAACATTATGTATTTTGTGGCTCGTCAAACAGATACGGTTAAGCATCAACCAGCCTGTACAGTTAACTAACTGTTACTGAGTTGAACCTTCAGCACTGGAAAAAGACCGGGTTATATTTTAAGACAATCACACTAAGCATGAATACCAGTCAGAAAAAGACACCCTTTTCACTTTCTGTTCATCTAAATGATAAAATCCCATCAGACAAACTGAGACAATAAACAGAAGTTAAAACACTGAAGGAAGATTTTAGTAAAAAGGAAAGAACTGACTGAAATTTGCCTGAATTTATGATAAAAATTGTTTATTTTTATTCATTATAGAACAGTGGACTAAACCTGAAATCCATTGTACTATCCATTAAGTTGGAGAAAAAGGTAAATATGCCAGTAAATTTGTTGTGATAGGGACAGTCTTTTTTGTGATGGTATTGCATTACACAGCTCAAATTCAGTAAGAAGTTTCTAACAATATAAATTGAATTTGGATCCAGTTCTGTGTTTGATTAGTGCTTTTTGGAATCACTGTGTAGGGTATTTTTAAATGACCAAAAAATATTAATTAATGAAATAGTATTGCTATTTGGGAGTGCTTAGCTTCATATAGTGTGTTATACAATTTATTCAGTAGCTGCTTTCTTTTTTTTTTTTTTTTTTAATCTTGCTAACTTAAAGCAGGTTTCAGGTTTTGGTTATTGTTTAACATCAATGGGAAAATATAAAAACCCAGAATACTTTCCTGTTAAGTTTGATGAAAGCTTAATCTGGCTTCATGTAAGTGCCATTTGTTACGAGTCCCCTTAATATCAATGTTTGTATTTTTGTTGTACTGCACTTAACAAAAATGAGTACTTAAAAAAAAAGTCCGAATCAAAAATAGTGCCACAGCAGTCTGCAAAAAATGTGTACAGTCTCAGTTCCTTGTATGTAATTCATTTTGGCAGGTACAGTACATTTAGGTTTTATTGTATTATAAACACTAGAACATCTTGAAAGAAATCATTGGAAAAAGGTTTAGAGTAAGTGATTTAGATGAGGCTGGCAGGTGGTATAGTATGGCTATTGCAAGATTAACTAAATTCTGAAAATTCAGTCACTTCAGAGCATTGGATCCATGTCTTGATTTAGTCATTGCTGAAGCAGAAGTCATCACTTTGCTGATCTGCTGAACTGCGAGACAGTGGTTGATGGAGATATTAATCAACCAACAGAAACTACTTTCTGAAAAAATTGGCATGTTTCAGTGATTAAAGTGATAACTCGGTCAGGATATCTCTTTAACTGCTGTATATGTGGTTGTATGTGTATATATAATAAATATGTAATACTGTGACGTTACAAATATGTCTGATGGGGAAGACAGATAAAGTGTTGGGAATCTCTAAGGGACAGTGAAGTTGAAATGATGACATTTCAAAATACTCTTGGAAACAGCTTCAGTAAGTTCCTGTAGCAGTACAATACCTGTTGATGAGCCTCACAAAAGTTAGATATGCTCAGATATTTCTTAGTCTGATCGCTGAGGGAATTATCATTTTTAATAGACTATTTTGTGATCCGTAAGAACAGATTAAGGATGCCATCCATCATTTTGTGAACCACAGTTACAGCAGATTTTCCTCTTTCCTTCTGATACGTACAGTTTTGACTGATGTAGTTCTTACAACCTCAGCCATAGTTGTTTTGGAGGGAGAAACATGTCAAATCCTTTGTGGGATGGCAACAGCTAATTTCTTTCTCAGATTTTGGAGATCCTACTCAGTTTTATGAAGGACCCTATAAATGGGAGCCCTAGCTGTAGTTACCTTTTTCTGTCAATATGAAGCATTGCCTGATGTCCTTGATATCAGTGTGATTTTAGGCTGGGTTATGCATGCTATTTGCACTAGATCCTTTGCCACTTTCTATTTTCCCAAACCTAAACTGTGTATTCCTCTGAGTTTCCTAGTGATAAAAAGTGTGAATCATTTGAAGCTGCAAGCACATAAGATAATCTTAGTAGTAAACCAAAAGAAATACTTGAAGTGGTTTCTCCTTTTTGCATACTACAAAATATGTTCACTTAATATTCAGAAGAATCCTTGGAAATTTTCAACCTAAGTTACAACCGAATGTAACTTAGGAGCTTTAAGCAGGTTTGGCTAGACAGCATCTCCAGAGGTGTCTTCCAGTCTGAACTTCTCTGTGGTTCTATGAAAAAGACACTGACTTCTCTATGTAGGTCATACCTTTTTGCTTTGTCTTAATTGCGATTTTTTGCTCAAAATCAGGAGCTTGCTATGTCCTTGCTGTTCTGGTTGTTCAAGGAGTAGTGAAGAAGTGAGGAACAGGGACAGGAAGAGGAACCTACTAGTGAACAGAAGAGAGCTATTATTTTTGTTCTTGGATTTGGATCTTAACGTTGTTTGCTATTCCTGTCTCAGTGTGTGCTATTTGGTGTAATTTTGGAGGCCTCCTTGAACTGAGGTTATATAGACAGGCTGCCACTTCAACAAGTCGTCTATTCACTGTCTTTCTACAGTGCTGTTCTGAATGCAGTTTAAAGTACTGCTTTTGATCTATGAAACACTTTTTAGTTTCCTTTCTCTTTCTGAGGAAGACCTGCTGTACATTTTTGTTCTTCTGTAAAAAACAACTGGAAAGCAGAAGCCTCAGCTTTATAAATTGAGCTGAGGGGAAGAAAACCTGAGACTGATTCTTTTCCCTTAGTCCTGCAAGACCTAAGTTAGTTGACATTCAGAGCTGTAAGACGAACTTGTTAATTCAGTTTTTCCTGAGGGTTTTCTGGAGTGGACACATTAGGTGGTGTAATTTTGTTTGTATTTGTGAAGAGTGTTCTGCTGATGCTTCATGTCGATGGTTTAGTGCTCTTTACTACAAGAGTGTCTGGAGGTTGATTGACAGGTTTCCTACAAAAATGCAAGAAATGCAGTTTCTAGAGAGGGACTTAACAATGTATGGGCTGTGCAGATAGGAGAATAAGATAAGGCTGAGAATAGACAATATTTTTATGGACAGAAATTTAAGTACTTCCACTAGCTATAAGAGAAGACCACAGTAAATGAAACCGAGGTTCTTAGAAATTCTCTAAAAAGGATCTTCACTGTTACAAAAGCTCTAATTGATTCTTTGTTTCATCACGGAATTATTTGTCAAAGCAGGCAGTCAAAACAAAAATTGTGCACTGGAAAGTAGTGCTGAAGGTGCCTGAGAATACACTAGCATTTCATGACTTTTTGTTGTTGTTGTTACAGCTAGCTTAGGCTATTTCTTCATTTCAGGTACTTTCACTTATTTTCCACGCTGTCTGTATAACATGATGTCATTGGTAGGTTTTTTAAATGCCTAAAAGGATCATAATACTGCATATGCTAAATTTAACTGAAATTTAGGTTAAAAATTACTTCCATGGGTTTGTGTTGGTTTATTTGGGCCAATTTTAACTGAAAGCTCAGCAGAATAGTGAATGTACTCATTCAATATTTTCCATCTTTGACTCTTGCTGTACCATTTCACTGTCCATTTTGTTTCTGCTGTTCGAACAATAACACTTTCTTTCCCTTGAAAAATACTTAGGTGTTAGTAAAATATTTCAGTAAATCTCCTCTGTTTGCAGTTTATTTGGAGTTGCTTGGTCATTAAACATAGTTGTTGCACAATGATGGACTGTTTCCTTCAGATTACATCGAGGAAAGCTTCTTATCCTAATTATTTGTTTATCTTAATGAGTGCGTGTAAAAGGTTGTATTGCATTTGTACCATTAGACACTCTCAGTCTGATATTTTCAGAACCCTGCAGATGTGGATTTTAAATAAATTTAAAGAGCAGATGGTATACAGGGAAAACTTTGGTAGGCCAAGAACCTAAATCAAGTTTCCTTGAGTTGCAGGAGGTACCCTACGTAGGGACTTTTTTCCATCACTAGGGAATTTAATAATAAAGTGCTGATCTACAGTGTGTTGTAGAATTTCCTAAATATGCAGAATATTCTAGAGAAAAAGTGTATGCCGTAGAAAGAGATCTGCAACACACACTCTATGCTTGTTAGCACATACTTTAGACATGGGGCTTAGGCTTGCTTTGAGATGATCAACCCTGATGGTGCTGAATATAAAAATGTCAATATAATTAGTCATCTCCAGCAGAAAATAATTTTTGCCATTTTTTTTTTTCTGGTGTGGAGGAGGGGATGAGCTGGTTTTCAGTTACTCTTTACCACTTAGGTTTTCTATTTTTGCCATTGACTGGGAACATTTACCAATGCCTTTTTGTCCATCTTGTATTCAGGGATGGGCTATTTTGAGACAAATCTTAATAAAAGAAATGCCCTGGTGAACCAGTGTGAACTGGTGATAATTCAGCAAAGCTATTCTTTGACTGATGATCAGGAATAGGACATAGAACCATACATGGTCAGCTTTGGATATAAAGTGACCTACTTACACTATTCTAGTGCTAGTCCATGCTGCCTCTATTAAGATACTACAAGCGTTCATTGTAGAAACTTCATATTAAATGTTCTGAATAAGGCACATATATATGAACAGATTCTGTTTGTTTTTGCATTGGTGCAACTGCAAGAAAATAGTGTTATGCAAATATAAGATGGTATCCACAAACTCAGAACACAGACAGTTGTTCTGATCCTTCCCTTATTTGAATCACCATAAAAAATTCTCAAAAGATACTTCATTGCAATCATAGCTAGGCAAGATAGTGTAATTTAAATGTATAGTTACCATCACAGATAATATGTATGGGCTGTATAACCATAGGGAAATCACAGATTTTCAATTTCCCTTGGAATGTGTTCATTATTAGAAGGTATTACCAGAGTATTGTTTGTTGTAAAAGAAGAAAATCCTGTTCAAGTTTTTAATGAATCTCTTGAGAGATTCATCAGATTTACAGGTTAAAAAAGCTGTAAACATTCTACTGGGAGTAGTCATTAAAGAGAAGATGAATGTGAGTTATCTGTACATTTCTTATGAAACAGAAACCCTGAAGATGATTTACAAACCAAAAAGCTGTTTCTCTTTAAATGGTCTGTACTGCTGCATTATGTAATGAAATACAAAGTACAATTAAAAGTAGGTCTGTTTGCATGATGAGAAGCAGTTACACTATTTTGTTTGGAGAATTTTATAGGTAAGACGGCATTGATCTGAATTTGAAGGGAAGAAGCCTGAGACTAATATTTCCTTCATTTCTAGATTAGAAAAAGCATTAGAGTGGAAGAAAAAAACCCTCTTAACTGCATAGTTAATCAACTTGCAGGGCTTTATGTTGAAAATCTGATTTTCTAAATTAAATAAAAATGAATTAATAAAAGGTCTGTAGATTAAATAAATAAATTCAAAAAAACCCAGCTCAATCCTCTGGTGAGTTACTTTTTTTGGTAAGTCAAAAAGTGACAGCACAGGACTGCTAAAAGGCTTGCCTTTCCACGAGGCACTTCATACCCTTGATTACTCACTCAAGCTTGACCGAAGCAGCAGCATGCTAGTAAAAACTCATAATTTGTGATGAAACAGTTTGTTTAATCCTTGCTTTTTTTGTCTGGAGTATTACAGATGCAGTGAAGGGAACAGTTTTGAATATACTACTAAAATATAAAATGCAGATAAGTATTTCTAAACTAATTAATCAAAATTTGTTGCTTCAAACTTTTAAATTGGTTGTCTAAGATTTTTCTGAACATTTTCTTGTAGTTAGTATCTCCTGCTCCTTCAGAAAGCTCTAGATCTGCCATGAAGAAGACAGTTTGTTTGTAGCTTGGGTGAATTTTGGCATTAGTTTTGTTTTGTTGGTGTAACTCTTCAATGAAGCACAAATGTACTGAAAACTTGGATAACAACAAAACGTGAACTGTGTCCTAACCGCATCTGTTGAACATAACAACAGTAGTTTCGCATTCATTCAGCTTTCCAAGAGGTCACACCCTTTGCAAATAATATGCATAACAAAATGCTGTATTCACCGTGCCTCATCATTATGAATAGTATGTATTTCAGCTGACACTGCCATTCACAACATGATTTTACCAGTTCAGTACATGACTGTGAATCTGGTCTTATTGTCACAGTGGAAATATTCAGGTCTCCAAGATAAAATCACTGTGATACCAAGAGGATTGATACTTCTGCTGAATTTTCTTATTATTTTGTAAAGAGTATGTGCCACCAAATATTTTTTTAAAGATATGTATGTGTGCGTTTGTTTTTTTTTTTTCTGTTAAAAGCGTATGTGTGTGTTTCTTATGTATATGCATGGACATGCTGTGGTCATAAAAGTCGTAATTTATGTCCTTGATCTGAGCTAAACATTGGGCGTACAGGTTTTGAGCAAGCTTCTTCATGAAGCAGACCCAGTAAAACTAATCTCTGACCTGAAATACCCATGTGCAGAATCCTCTTGAGCAGACTTCAGCCATGGCATTTGAAATGCTGTGGCTGACAGTGAGGGTAAATCAAGACAAGAATAAGGACATCAAGTCTGCTCTAACTTAAGACTGAAATACCACAAAATGTAAAGGAATGTACTCATTCATGTTGAATAATTTTTGTGATGTAGCCTGTCGGTGGAAGATTAATGGCAGGGTCTTGTGACGTGTTTTCTAGTAGCATTGTGTCTGGGTATGTCTTAAGTATCAGTGTTGCAACGTGTTAGATCTTATGTCCTTTACATTTCCTTTTTACATGAATTTACATTTGGACTGTCATTTCTCTAGATGACTGGAAAGCATTTTGCCAATTTTCATGTATCCACCATCCACTACTATGTTTCTGTGCCTGTTTGTCTCCCACCAACTCCTACTTTTCCGCAGATACAGGCCCTAAAAGGAACATTTCTTGTTATGAAAGCAATAGGTTCCAAAAGATGATTTGAAACCCTGTGACTATTTCCTTCATAAAGGCTTGCAAGATTTTAGGAAAAATGCCAGCTAGTGCACAGACAGCTTGGCTCTCAGAGCCCAGTGTTAAGGTTAACAAGTTGTAAATAGCTGCATGTTGCCATTATCTCAAAACCCTGCTGCTTTCAGGACATGATGAGGACTCGTAATAAGAATGTTGTTCATTGCTTGTTTGGGTTTTTTTCCTTCTCTTGCACAGCACTTCCTGAAGAGTAAGATTTAAAAGTTGCATGGCTTGTGATTGGGTCTTGATGTAATTCTTTCATCTTAGTCACCAGCATGTTACTGATAGAACTCTTAACAAACAGATCACTGAGATGGGGGGAAAAAACCAAACTCAAACCTGCCACTGTTTTTTGAAGAACTATTTATAGGAAGCAATCTGTAATTTTGGATTTTTTTTTTTCTACAAAAATAAATTCAGTGTTAAGAGAGCTGAATATATTTAGAGTATCTAGTGTAAACATTCATATATGTATAAGACTTTTACAGCTATATAAATGTGCATATCAAGATTGATGTCTGTTGAGCTGTGCTGACATAGAAAACATGGATTGTATCTATCACGTCAATCAAACTTACAGTATCTCTGGTTTTCAGACTTATATAAAAATTGAGATTAGTATATTTAATGAAACAAAATAGTTTCAGTGTTTAAGAGCTGCTTGCTTTGCTTTTGAGAATGTCTATAATATTAACTTTTGCATGTATTGTTCAGCGAAGTGGCCAACTTTGGAAAAAGATCGGTAAATGAATCCTTTTTAGTATATTTTTGTCATGAAACAATCAGAATGAACTTGACACTGATCCAGGAAGAGTTATTATATTGAAATTTAGAATTCTACATTATTATTTCTTTCCAAAAGAAAGCACCAACACTAAGACACGTTAGACTCAGATATACTGGGAAAGAACTGAAGCTTGATGTCATTCTCCTATTAGTGTTTTCTGACTGAAAATGCAGAAAAACATTGTATGATTTGATCTAAAGAAGAGTGAAAATGTTCCAAGTAGACAAAATAGTAATAGTAGTAACAATAGTACTACACCAGCAGTACTGGTGATAGTACCACTCGAACAGACTACCCAGCCAGAAGCAACAAAATTCTCACAAGCATTTCTTCCCAGGAGCTTCTGATGTGTCAGAATAAGAAAAAGAAAACAAACTGGGCAAACCTCACTGCATTAATTTTCTATGTCAGTAGCTGATGATCACTCATTAATTAATTTTTGCTCATTTTATTTTGGGTGGGGAGGAGGGATGGAGGAGAGTGCATTGTGTTACCCTGAAGCACTGTGTTATGCCACTGTCTAAGATATGTCAGACTCTCCCTTAAGCCTGGTAAATTCACAGTGGAGCTGAAAAGAACCACCTATGTAGGAAAGAATTAGAGCAGAATCCTAGAGGAAAATTTCGTAGACGTGAAGACATGGTTGTAGAAGTAGATGGTTGGAACACCAAAGTACTGAGATGAATATGCTGCAATACGAAGGCAAAGCGCCAGGATGAAGGGAAAGTGTTCAAAAGAAACTATGGCATTGGAGCCTTGCAATAAAGAGAAGCTTTGAGGCAAGACACTGAAGTACTGCGAAAAATATCAAAAAGCCTGAGATCTGTTTTGCCAAGCTAGCAGAGAAAAAGAACCAAGGCAAAACATTAAATTCTCATGGAGAAGCACCCAAGTGCTGAAGGAAAATGCTAAAATGTTCAGATAAAATTGATGGTTCTAATGGAGAGTGCTTAACAGGGAAAAGCAAAAGTGCAGAGTTGAATAGCTTCAAACTGAATGGCTGAACAGAGGAACCACAGAAGTAGTCAAATTACTTCTTTGAAACTAAGTTTTCGGGGAAGCTGATGTTACGATTCAGTCTGGTTTTGACTGATGGTCTGCTTATGGCAACATCAAAGGATTTATTGGTGTTTTGGGACAAATGGGATACTTTTACCAAAGCATAAGATAGCAGTAGTTATTCTAAGAGAAGACTACTGGGTTTTTACTGTAGAGAAAAGTTATGTGAGGGGTGCAGATGTGTACCCCTCACAGTATTTGCTGTGCATAGAATTCAAAGGGGGAAGTGATTTTGGTAAAAATTCTCCTTGAGAGGCTTAAAGTCTACAAAATCCTACCCAATGACACCAATATGCCTTAAGAACAAAGGCTTGTTTTATAGCTATATGACTTGTTTGCAGTTTTATAGGATATGAATCCTACTGTTTAAGATTTTCCAGAAAGGTTACCCTAACTTACACCCATTCAATTTCATTTATGTAAAGGGAGTGAATGGTAATTCAATAAAAGGGACTTGTTTTTAATAGAAGTGTACAGTTTCTTCAATATTCAGCTCACTGAATAGTCATGTATTTTTTGTCGGTATGTCTTTATTTTAAAAGTGGCAAGGGGACTATAAGATAAATGGTCTCCTGTGACTGGTGTGGAAATTTGCTGAAGGGAAATGAGATGCAAGTTTTAGCAGAACAGAAGACACTGCCCTTCTAGCTTATTTTCAGGCAAAATGTGATGAAACTGTGGAAAGGGGGAGATGGGTATAAAATTCACAGAGACTCGATTCAACCCTAAGTAAACTTGTCTCAATCTAATAATGGCTGAAGAACCAGAGTGATGACAATTTGTGTATGAAATTGTATCTATGTAAAATAATGCCCGTTTGTTATGGTTCAGTGCACCTTGAAAGAGAATACTATATATACTATATGCAAGTTGCTGTCCACAGAGTTGTAAGATGCCGTTTAACTCTATGCATTTATTTTCATTAGAAATTGCTCTGTTAGCTGTTGTATAAACTGTTGCTTTATGTAGGGACTGCCTTGGACTGCCAGCGATACTTTTTTGATAGTTGCACAGCTTTTCTATAAAGATAAGATTTTTAGTACGATGTTAAAAGACAGTTTATTCTTTTCTTTAGTTTAAGGGTTTTTACAGTTCTGATTAGTGTGTCAATTATCAGTATGACATAAATACTACCTCACCTGATAAGACCAGTGTTGTTTCACTTTTTTTCATCTGTTTGTTCAGATAGCATATGACATACATTTCCAGAGTATACAGTATCTTGTGTTCTGTGCAGATTTTGACAGATTGATTGCAACAGAACATAGATGCATGCATTTTGCTCACAGATTCAATATGAAATACGGAAAATATATTTTGATTACCATCTTCCATAATGTCTTCTTCATGGAATAAGAGGAGCGATGTCTAGTGCAAGGTTTAAAAATGTTCAGAAGCTAAATCGCACAGATGTGTATGGAAGGGTCCCTCAGCTTGGAAAAGAATGATCTTGGAGCAGCCAAAATTTTCCCTTTACCCTTCAGGTGTTTGCAGCGTTGGTCTGTAGCACTGAACACATTGTAACTCCATAGGCACTGGAAATTTGTGGGAGAATTGCTGGAGATTCAGAACAAAATTTGTATATGATCCAAGTCTCTCTTGGGCAAATACAGCATGCTGGAAACTTGGGAAGAGTGTACATTATGTAACCAGGCTCAGCTTCACAGCCGATTTAGGAAAAATGACATTTTGCTTCCCAGAATGAGATCTGAGTAAAGAAATTTTGTCTTGATCAAATGCAGCAGCTGTTGCAGTTTATATTCAAGTGTGATGCAAATCAAGCCCCCATTTCTGCTCTGTTCCATCCTGCCCAAAGTCGGAATCGTTGTTGGGTTTGGTTTTTTTTCAGAGAACTGGCCTGTGGTTTGACCCCAGTGATTACAAATTAAAAAAAAAAATATAAAAATATACAAGTTCTGGCATATTGTAATGACACATATAAACAATTTAAAAATACTTAAGTGATGGATCTGTGTTGTAACAGCCAGCTGCAGAGTATGTTAAACCATTTAAATATTCCAAACATTATGTACAACAGAACTTGTACTAATTCATTATGAAAACAGCAATTTCATTTAATCATTTATTTGCTATTTATAAGGTGTCTGCATATTAAGTATGCATACAGATTGTTGTTCAACCTGGCGACCAATATAATGATTGCATAAGTGTCATCCATGTGTCGTCACTAACAATCTTTTTTGGTGATCACTGTTCTCAACTACTAGTTACCAGCATGACTGTGTGGTTCTGAAACATGTATGTGCAATAGAGTAAATGAGTCTTTGACCCCCTAAAAGGGGAAAAAAACCCAACAAATTGCTCAAAACAATACTCAAATTTTAATGTAAGTAATTTCTATTCACTTTTGGAGTGTATATTTGCCACTGTCATAAAGACAGTGAAGCAGCTTGCCCAGAGACACTGTAAAATCTCCGTCCTTAGAGGTTTTCAAGATCCAACTGGCCAAAGCCTGTAGCAGTCTGGTCTGAATTCAGCACTGACACTTATCTGTGCAGGAGATTGGACTACAGCCCTTTCAGGGACCCTTCCAACATGAACGATTCTGTGACTTCCTATGAAGTCACAGTGGGGAACTAAGCAGAATGCTGTTCGTTATCTGTTACTTTTGCAAGGTTGTTAAACTTAGTTTTATTGTAGAATACAATGTTGGACTGTGACTAAAAAGGAAACAAATCCAGAGGAAGCAAATTGTGCAATATTCTGTCATTCTACATTGGTGTATCTTAATCATTGGTATTTTTACTGCTCTGCTGCAGTGCTTTGGTTTTTTTTTTTGGTGAACGACACGTGAGTTTCAGCTTCCCTATTGTGATAATGAACTTCTTTGCTGGGTGCTACTCTACCGTAGGTGTAGGGTACCATAGGATGCAACTCTTACTAGCAGTATATTATTTGCTACGTATCTTGCATACGTATCTGAATCATCTTACTTATCTGTGATTAAAGCTTTGAGAACCTTAATCAGGAATTTGCTGCCAAAGGTAAAAAATATCCAAGGGTTTAGGCTACCAAATCCTAAAGCATGACTCTTATCCATGTCCCATAAATATTTACTATTTTGGAAATAGTAGTGTATATCTTTCACTAATTGCAAAGATCTTAGCTTGAGCTCTAAATAGCTTTACAGCATAATGTAAAATGCTAATACTAACAATAAATGTAAAAATGTGCAAAATCGAACGTACAGCCATTTTGCTAAAATTCAGCTGATCAGGTTCAAATAATTCTCTTCCATGCCTGGTCACATGCTTCTCTGCCTGCTGCATAAACCAGGATGTGCACTAAATGATGTGTAGATTGAATATAACTGTTAAAATTTTGAGAGACTGTTGTAACTCTTACTAATGGGATTATTTATCACATCTAGTCTTACTCCTAAAATGACTATGTGAAGACTAGAAGACATCTTGTAAGTCTTAGCAATCTTGAACCTTGCTACTGCAAACACCTCACTATATAGTCCATTTCATATATGTACTTACAGACTACTTAAATCTTACAAAGACTGTGGGAAAGGGATAAGATTTTGTTGCACATACTTTTCTCACACTCCTCAGAACTTCTATTGTTTATTTTCCCCTTCTCAAGTAGATAAATAAAAAAATTCCTCTTGCCAGCAAAGAATTGATAAACTACTGAAGATTTCAAAACTCCAGCAGATTCCCATAGTGGTACATTGCTTTGTGCTTTCAACTTTAAACTCTTAGTTGCAGATATTTAGTGCTGAGCTATTTGAGGTTAGCTACACTACACATTTCTTGTGAGGTGAACAGACTCTCATAGACAGTGAAAATGTGAATTATTAACAGAGAGTCTTGGTATTGTTTGTGATGCTATATGCAAGTGCACCTGCGTTAGCTTCACTCTTTTAATAGCTGTATTCTTGCCATTTTAGTTAAAACTGAGTCTACATTTTGTTGTAAATGTCTATATTCATGGATTCCAATTGTCTTTGTCTAATCTATAGATACATACCTACACATATATGAGAGAGATTTCTTTTTAAAATCAGTTTTATTTTCAATTGTGAGAGTGAAATTTCCCTCTCTAGGCACTTCTACCTGAAAACAGAAGTTTGTTTAAAAGAAAGACAACAACAAAAGTCAGCAATTGATAAAATTAAATGGGAGACAAGGAAAACTGTTGAAAGCCAGAATCTTAAGTCACACATCAGCACCTGTGGGCCTTCAACAACACAGCACAATATGGCATTCAATCAAAATGAACGTTATTTAAGCAACAGTGATTGAGCATAAAGTATTTCAGGGATTAATGACAGACTGAAAGAAACTGCTAGCTTGCAGCAATCAAGAGAACTCATCTGGCTATTAATTGCCACGAATACCTGCAATGGAGTCTTCATTGCTATTATAATGTGAAGTTGATGGAGAAAACGGTATAGATTCTTTTCGTGTAACAAACATTCATTTGCTTCAGTGTTTTTTTCATTGTTTGCTCCTTTCACCTAAATATGTTTCCAAAAATAGAAAGGAGGAAGGAAATTATCCAAAATTATCTAAAAGGGCTCGTATAAAGCACTGCTTTTGCTGCTGCCTAGAAGAAACATGTCAGTTACACGCATCAGTAACTGAACCAAAACCAGCATAAAACCAACAAGAATTCAGCAATGGTAATACCAGACAAAGGACAGCAAATAAAAAAAGTAAAGGTTCATAAAAATATTTGTATATCAACTTGCCTGGCACTCCAAAGAGAGTTTTTCTGGACAAGTAACGTCGTTTTACATCCATTTTGGTACTCTGAAAATGAAGTTTGATATGAACACACATAGTCTGCTTGTCCTTCCATTTATGCTCTTTTTACATCAGTGCACTTGCACTGACTTAAATGGAATTACATCCTGGTGAAATATGAAATTAAACTGTCTTTAATGTTAATTAGTATAACATTAACTTCCAGAAGGCTATTACCTGAAGTTTAGAATGAACTGTTGCTTGAATGTATGACTGCAGTGAATTGTAATACTTTGTCATGAAAGTTATGTAAGGAAAAACACAGAATACGAGTACGCAGCACTGAGTACTGAGATCCTAGAAGTGGAGTATGTGACAGACCATTTCTAAGTAGTAGAATTGGCAACCAGTGTGCAATCCAGTTTCAGCAAGCACACAAGCCAATAAGCTAAGTTATGATCTTGTATTCTTTACAAAGCAAATCAAAGAGAAGAGAAATCACATTTGTTAGTTTAACAGACCTTGGAAAGCTCTGACTTCCACAGTGCTGCCTGATTCTGTGTTATCATGTGAATATCCTTTTATATGCCACTAACAAAGTAATCTCTCTAAATTCCTTTCCAATTAATGCTTAACCATGCTGATTTGCATGCACATAGAAAAGGAAATGAGAAACTTTTAAACGAAAAATCTATATTCTTAGAATTTGATATTCATGCACATTTTTATGCATGGAATTCCCATTAAGATTACTGGAAGAATTACCTACAAATCTTTCATCCTGGAAGAGTGATTAAATTCCCAATGTTTTATGAGAAATAAGAAAACTGTATCTTGCTTTTCAATTGTCAGTTAATGCTAATGAGAGGCATGTGCAATACACTCCTGTATGTTTAAATTGACTGCAAGGTTTGTATGAAGCTGGTTTGAAAGCTAGAGTTGGGTAAGAATCCAGGAATTATTAATGTCTCAGAGGAAATACTTTTTGGTTTGACTTCTGCTTCACCTGCTGAATAATTTTTACATTTTATTTTTCTGCAGAAAAAGCACCTTTAATAAGAATGTGAATACACATTAATGTGTATAAAGTAGATTAATTGCACGAGTATCAACTAAAATTAGTATCACGTTTCCTAAATAAAATGTAACCATTTGGATAACAAGGCTACTCTTCAATTTAAGGAGTTACACCTTCTGTTAGAACTATCAGTTAATCTGAATATGGTCTCAGTTGCATAAGTGTGATGTAGCAAAAATTCCCATTCCTATTGAAATTAAAATACTTTGCAACTTCAACCCACCCAACTGCAAAATGTCCCAGTACCTTGCTTCATTTTCTGTTTCTAGGGTAGCAGCAAAGAATGATTTATTTCAAGTTTCATCAGTGCTCTCTAACTTGTGGCAAACATTTGGTGCCTCATTTTGCCAGATACATTGTACCAGAGGACTTGAATTAATAGAGGCATCTTAGTCTGGTGGTGAAGAAAAGCTCAAAGAAAGATCTGCTTATTTAGTCTGAGCTGCTATACAGTAATATACTGTGCACTATACACGGCGCAGCTGCTTAAATCTATATGGTGAATTCAAGCAAGTGTAGAAGGAATAAAACCGGAAGAATACTGAGAAACAGTTACTGAGACTACAGTTCTGGAACATGAATGGCTGTATTTTTTTTTCTGGGAGAATTAGAAGAATCTATGTTGTTTGCTGCATGTTCTTCTGTTCATATTATTTTTAAGTTTTCAGTCCTGTGGAGTCACTGTAAACATTTCTTTAGGAACTACAAAAAACAATAAATGAGGAGGAAAGAAATATTTCTAAAATTTTCTTTTTTTTTTTTTTTTTAGACAAATCTATAACCTGTATTTTATTTTTAAATAATTTTAATTATTTTTATTTATTTATTTCTGATAGTAATGACTCTCCGCATAGCAAATATTCTCTCTGACATAAATAATACTGGAGTTAAATAAGACATTTGGAAATGAAACTTGTTTGATGTTTAGAATTTATATTATAGAGAATTGAAAAGTTCTCATCAAGATTGATTGCTGAAGGTGATGTACAAACATATATATGTGATTCTGGCCTGAAGAATCTAGGAATATAAAGTGAGTGTAATGAATAATTTTATTCCCGGATAACAGGTAGGAAGTGAAAATAGATATGTGCTTTCTGTGCTTTTTCTTGTCCTGACATGAAAAGAATTACTATGAGTTTCATTATTCTGCATTATTACATCCTTAGCAATTTGGAAAGGAAAAAAAAATATCAGAAAAAAAATAATCTGGAAGATGATATTACATTTTAGTGCAAAATTTGCCCTTTCTACCTATAGATATCTCCAAGTCCAAAGAAAATATTGGCAAAACAGGACTTGGGTTTTACTGCTACTTTCACATTGGCAATACACAAGTCAGAAATTGCCTGAAACCTGCCCAATAGATTCACAGAAATTTTTAGAAAATGTGTGAATTTACGTTCCACCTCGTAGTACCAGTGATTCAGCACACTATTTTTGTGGGTAAAGGATGAGGCACTTGCAGTGCAGTCATTTTTATGCAGAGTGATCCTATTTTTTGACATATGGTGATAATTTGAACTAATGCCTTGTGAAAGGGCATTTTCTTTTATGAACTTGTTAAATGTGTTTGTTACTTTCATATCAAAGGGGTTGCTCTGATTTATAAGTCCTAAGCACACGTGCCAGACATAAGGCAGGGTGAGTGTACCTGTGTGAATACTGAAATGTTTCTGGTAAAGAGATCATGAAGGAATGTGCCATCAATTGCAGTTGCCAGCTGACTGATAACACTACCTTTTTGCTATTATTTTTATAAATTTAAGCTAGTTTTCATTAAATATCATGCTTCAGATATCACATATTTTTCATAAATTTTAAAGGCACAGGGATTCAAATATTTTGCTACTTTTGCATTCTTTGTGCTATATTCAGCCTTGATGTATTTTTGAAATTGTTTGGCAAAATATTTTACGTACAGTTGTTACTGATTCTTTTCCATTCAGACAAACTACAGACTGTGCACAGAAGAGAACCTTCTGATACATAAAAAGCTATATAGTTCTTTCCAGAATTCAGATTCCTAGTATAGCTTCTTTTATATTATTGTTCAGATCCAACTGGATATTGTAGGTAACAATAACATCTAGGGGCACTTTTGTCTGTTACTCTTACGTGACACGTTAGTAGACCTGATTAAATTAATTCTGAATTGCCCTGGCAAGTGGACATCTAGGAGTGTCGTCAAGAATTCTAGGTACTTGTTGGCAGAGTAAAAGAGTGTGATCATTACAAACATCTTTATTTTTACCTTTTCAATTAATGCCTAATACCTCCTGCTTGCATTTTCTTGACTTCCTAATTACCTTTAGTTTTGTTTCACCTATAAATGAGGGATCGAGCCATTAAGTTTACAGCAAAAAAGCACTCCAGATTAAAAAGGAAAGAAGAAAAGAGAAAACGTAATTGGTATAAAAGTTGTATAAATGAAGTTTCTTATTATTTTTCTTTAAATAATGAATTATTCAGTATTTTGGTGTTAATAATTTAACAGAACCCAAAGTAAGATATCAGCAGGACATATGTGGGATGGGTGGTAGTTCAAGTTTGATCTAAAAGGCTTGCCTTTGTATTGAAGTTCGGTTGAAGCTTTGATCTATTTATAATGAGTATTCTAAGGGTTTACTAATTATTTTAAACCTGAAGAGAATCTCATAGTCCATTTTTCAGTTGGAAAGGAACCAAAAATAAACCTTGCTGGAAGGTAAAGGCAGAAAGTCATAAAGTTCAGGCGTGTTTTTTAAAGTTAAAGCACAACCGCCTACTGGCTATAATTTCTGATAAGTTTTGGGGAAAAATGTATTTTCTGTCTCCTTTTTTCATTCTGTAGCACAAGGAATTTTTCGGAGGTATTTCTAACTTCTCACTAGAGATATGGCATCCTTTATATATTCCATCCATTTAAAAAGTTTGTAGCCACAAAGTTGAAATGCATTTAAAATCTTTTTGTTTTGTTTTCTTTGGAATTATATTTGGACAAATCGTGTATCAATTTCAGTTATCTACCACATTTAATCTTCTAACAAACTAAATTAACTAACATTTATGAGAAATTGTGGGATGGTAATCCATTTATCAAGGGAAACTATAAAATGTTCATGACTACACAAATACAACTTTAAAAATAAATCTGAATTTATCACTACTTAGAACATTGCTCATGATTTGAGAGATTTTTTTTTTGGAAACCAGATACTTGTGCCTGATCCATATTTAATTCCATCTTTAAAGGCGATATACTTATTCCACTTTGTTACAGTTTCTTTGTACAATGATTTTGTCATTCCTCAATGGGAAAACTTTAAGT
Source organism: Haliaeetus leucocephalus (assembly GCF_000737465.1). Lineage (NCBI taxonomy): Eukaryota > Metazoa > Chordata > Aves > Accipitriformes > Accipitridae > Haliaeetus > Haliaeetus leucocephalus. The sequence goes on from NW_010972776.1 coordinate 5,242,186, forward strand.
TTTTCAGATACACAGAACACAAATATGATTTCCTAAGATTATCATTATGGAACAGCAGTGACAGTAATCAGCTGGACATAACAGAGTCCTCTAGCTGTATGTCTGCAAGCCCTGCAGCATTTAAGCTGCACAGCCATAACAGCTGGAAATTTTCATTGTTTTTGAGGGTTCATATAAATATTCCTCAAAGAACTAGTAATAAGGCTAGGGAATTGATATATATTTGCATCAGAGAAAGCAGAAATTCATATAAAACAGTTCTGTGAATTCTGGCTTTGAATCAGTCATTTTTAAATCTGGAAGATGTGGAAAGTATTTGTTTTATGCAGCCATTAACTTACTTGATGGTGAGGATGAGTACTTTCTCTCAATGAAAACACATACTGTCGTAACGGAACTGAAAGATTGTTCCTGAACGTAAAATGGTGTGCTTCACTATGGTATTAAGTGCTATTTATGTCATGTGAGATTTTTTTTTTTCCATTTGCTAGGAAATTTTCCAGTTTTCAAGGGGTGCTGAATAGTTTAATGAATCTGTAATACATACAGAATACTTCCTTTTTTTCCCTTGAATCAGTATTTGGCATTAAGGTGAACCTCTTTTCATGGTTCAAATCATTTTCATTAGCAGAAAGGAAAAACATGCCCAACAAGCCTGGTACTGTGAAGAATTATTTAAAATAGTTCTGAAGAACAATTTTTTTCCTTTTCAATTATGCAAAATGCTCATCAAGTTTTTGTCTTTGGTAATCTTTGGCTGATATTAAAAAATTGACACAGACTTCTTGACCTGACACAAATGTAATAGCTGTGAAGGGGTTTTTTATATCTTTACCCTGGCACAAGATTAAAGAAATGAAAGTACTGCATTCCACAAATTGAGCTCATACTTACACCTGTTTCTTATCCTCGTGATTAAATTTGTATAGAATCATAGAATAATTCACGTAGGAAGGAACCTTGGGAGTTTCTAGTCCAATCTCCTCCTGCTCAGAGCAATGTCAGCACTGAATTCAGATCTGGTTGCTTTAGGCTTTGTCCAGTCAAGTCTTAACCTTCACAGAGAGAGATTCCACAACCTCTCTGGGCAACCTGCTCCAATGCTTAATTATCCCAAGAGCTTTTTTTTGGTCATAATATCCAGTCAGAACCTTCCGCATTTCAGTTTATGAGCCTGGCTCTTGTTCTCTCACTGTGCACCTCAGTAAAGGGCCTGGTATCATCCTCGTGGGATTTTTTACATGCCGGTAGTTCCTTTCCTCCTTGAACCTTGTGTCTTTAGGCACAAAGACCTTTTCCCTAAAGATGGAGGCAGAGAGGCAAAGTTTTTATTTCTGTCTTCACTTTCATGTCCTGTGTATGTCCTTTTTGTACTGGAGCTCAGTCATGAGCTCCCTGTGACACCAAGCAGGTCTCCTGGTATGTCTGCTTATTTTCCTGGGTTATCAGAATGGAGCGTTCTGCTTGCAGAAGGTTGCCCTTAAAGGTCTGCCAGCTCTCTTGAGCTCCTTTTCCTTTCAGAGCTGCCTCACGCAGGATCTCACCCACCCTAAAGAAATCCCTGCCTAAACTGAAGTCTGTCCTCTTAAAGTCCAGGGTCTGTACTCTGCTACTTGCCTTCCTTTGTCCCCTCAGGATCTTGACTGAATATCACTTCTAGACTGCTATAACACATCAAATAATATACAGGGATCTCTTCATTAACATACTTGTGCAACTAGACACATTTTACCATATTCAGTGAGGTGTAGCTATCTTCTGGTAATTAATTACTGATTGATCATTTAAGAATTTGTCACTGGGACCTAGATGGAATAGATAATGAGGCTGCTTGTTACAAATTCAAACAAATCTAGATCTAAGTGGAAAGTATACAAAAAAGAATATTAGAATTAGACCTAACCAATCACTTAATTAGCTGTACCAAGGAAAAAGCTGATAACAAAAAAGATCATAAATTGTTCACTCACGGAATTTCACTTCCAAGGTGCTGTGTTTTAAAGCCATGTAACACATATACTGAGTCCATGAGTAATCACTACAGCAAGTAGAGTTACTTATTGTCATCAAAGTTAACATACAGGGGACAACATTTGTAATGCCATAATATTAGAGACAATTTATGCCTTTTATACAACATATATTTGCTATGCAAATATTTTGGACTGGTACAAGATCAGAAATAAATACTGTAACAGGGAATCTCTCACAATGTCAAAATTAACATTGACTCCAGTCGAACCAGGGCGATGGAAGTCTTGTCCAAGTCAATGGAAGGTCAATACAAATCAAAATAATACAGTACATGGCTGTACTATTCTTTAAAATTAACTGTATCTCTATGCCATTGGCTTTATTGGGATTATACTGAGGTAGGCTTTGGTTTGGTTTATTTAAAATATATTTGTATAAAACCCAGGATGAATATTGGAAGAAGGGGGATGATATTTTTCTCTAACAGGAAAAATGTTTATTTTCTTTCATTCAGTTTTTCCATCCTTTCTGTTTTATTCAAGTCAGTGGAAGAGGAGATTTTTAAAGCTCATAGCATCCTGTCTGAATGACATGCAACCGGAAACCATATATGATAAACCACAGTGCTGAGTAGTCATAGTTTATTGTGTAAAAAGCATACTTAATTCTAATTTATTGTGATTAACTCTGGAACTTACGGATGAATCAAGACATGCAGTAGTAATCTACTAGCTAAGTAATATAAAATAAAACTGAGTTTTTTCTTCTCTGCTCCTTATTTTGCCAACATAGTTGACATGTAGAAAGGGACACATGGCTTGTAGCTTGTACACATTTTCTTTGGGGTTGTGGTAATTTGAGTCTGAACAATGATTCAATACATCATATATAGAAGATACCAGTAGCTAGGACATACGCAAAAGCCTTATTCAAAACATATTTAGCTGTTCTAAATGTTTGAATGTGATCTTTTAAGCCACAGCTGTATCTGTTATCATATGGTGTGTTCTAGTACAACAGCAATTTTCCATAGTTATATATGAAAAATATTTCAATCTTTATTATTTGTCTCAGTACAAGAACACATTCAATTACATTAAATAAATAAATAAATTATATTTTCCTACCATGGCTTAAATATATCTTGGCAATACAGAATACATTCAGACAGCTTTTTTTGTTGATGAGCACAAGACTTCATGCGTTCATTTAGAGAGCACGGGAATATTCTCTGTTTATAAGAATAAAACCTTTTAAAACTTTAAAAGCAGGAAATTCAGAAAGAACTGAGGTTTATTTCTCATTATTTAACATAAATAAAAATATTTATGTGTAACAACAAAATAAAAAAAAAAGAAAAAAAAGAAAAGAGACACGCTTACATACCGGCAAGGACTGAAAGTGTAAGCAATGTATACAAATAGCTTTCAAAAACCCAGGCTGCTTTCTCTCAGTATTTACCATGTTTAAGCTCCCTGAAGACTGCCATAATTAGTTTTCTCCCTTACAAGTAATTATGAGCACCTGTAATTTAAAAAAATATTTGTGTCTGAGGTATGATCCCTTGGGTATTTTTTTTTAGAACCTTCCTCATTTGCTCTTAGAAGTTCTTTTCCACTAACTTCTACTCTTGGGATACTTTAAATGGAATGAAGTGTTCCTCTTCAATTACTTTTAAAACTAGATGAGACCTGAAACAACACTGACAATGTTTTTCCTCCCCATGATCACTTTGGAGTGAATGTCATAGGTTCGGGATAGCTGATTACTACCCAATTAGACAGGGAGATAAGTGAGATCTATATAGGGTATAGTCAGGCCAAGAGTAGCCTTGAAAGAGTTTCACATTTAAGTCCTCTGAAAATTTCATAGGAGATGGCAACAATGTATAGTCTGTTTTAATTGCTCTACATAGTTCATTCCATGATGGCCGCGTATTTTAAAATAATTATAATGTAATGAGAAATGTCGCAAGATTGCTGCACAGAAACTGCCTTGTTGCAGACCCTTGGATCAGACCCTTGTGATACATGATATCTAACTGATGTCTTGATGTCCTACTATAGGAACAGGATGGTGGTTCCTTTCAAAACTCTGTCCTGGGGGTAGCTCTTAGTAGCTATTCAGTGACATAGATATGGATTTTACAAGTAGCTGGATCTTAAGGAATATTTTTATTAAGGGATGGTAAGTCAACACTCCATATTTTCTCACTGTTCTGTTCCACCCTTTCTCAAAATAGATTGTGTATCACTCTTTGGGAATTAAGAAACACCACAAATCAGAAGATACTTTAGACACAGAAAACGCGAGCATTATGTTCCTCTTCCTTCTGCTTGGATGTGTAGCAGGTCAAACTCAACAGAAATAAATCTTCCATACCTGAATGTTGGCATTAGCTTTAAGCCAAAAGATTTCCTCAGAAAGAATTATTTAATAGTAATTTTGTTTAATGCGAGAAACAGACAGCATAAGCCATGAAGTCTACAAAGAATTGCCCATTAATTTGACAAACCTAAACCGCCGACTATCTGAGAAAAGAATTTGTTTCAGTTTTTATTCTAACACTGTACTGATCTTAGCATTCATTTTGGTACAGTAGACCAGTGATTAAATTTTCTGTGTTTTCTTTTTCATAAGATATTTTGCAATTTCTCCATGCACTGAATCACCAATACAATCTGATGGAACTAATTCTCCATATAAGTAAATTCTCAGTGACAGATAAAAATCACTGAAACTGATTTGGCTTAAAAAGGCTTTGGTTTAAGGGTTGTCAGATACAGTACATACCCCTAAATTCACATGAGGGTTAGTAAGTGACCTTAGAGGATAAAGATGTGTAGCCTTAAGACTTGAAAGCTGCAGGTAACATAGAAAGCACAGGACCTATAAAGTCTTCCCAGTCTCTGGACAAAGTGTCCATCATGCGAATTTTCTCAGTTTATGCTGATAAGGAATTCAGACCTTTCCGCTTTTGTATCCTCCTTTTGTAGAAAGAAATGCCAATTGCACAAGCTTAAAGGAGACACATGGTGGCCCAATCTTCAGTCAGGCTGACTGGAAGATCAGGAGTCAACAGCTCCTCTTGTACAGCTGAGAAAAAAAACCTAACTGCCTAACTGGCTCTAATTTTCAGTTTCTTCCCCCCTTTAATCCCTGTTAAAGATAATGGAGACGCTATATTCTTGGAGGGCAAAACCATCCACTGCTTTTAAGTTATAGCAGTTTCAGAATTTCTCTGCCTTCTATAACACATTAATACCAAACTAAGAAAAGGTTAATTAATACCAAACCAAGAATTACAGTATGCTTCAGAATGCCCTTCCTCTATCCTGTCATGCAAATACTTTACAAGAACAGGAATGGTATAAAGCTATTTATATCAGCCCTATGCTTGGCTCAGAAATTACCTATAGAAGAAGGTCTTTTCAAGGAGCAGTGCCCACTCCCTTTAAGGCCCCTTTATGTTTTCAGGGAATCAGCTCTACCTGGTTACATTTGACCTTGTTAAAAAGACTGCATTCAAACAAAGGGGAACTAATCTAGATTTCTCAACAAGAATAAAAATCAAAGCAATCACTGGCTTTTCAAAACCTGCAGTGGTCTTGGCTGGATATGCTTACCTTGTGATTGTATTTTCCCAAGAGCCTTTCTCCCAAAGAAGAGGTTGGGATGCTATTGTAATGCCAAATCTGACTCACTGTTACAGTTACTATTAAAAGTTAGCAGCTGTAATTAGGGGAGAATTTTGAAGCTGCAGTGTTGTATTGTCAGTTGTAACAGCTTTTAATTATCTTATATTTTTCTTTAAAGTGATCAGCTTTGCAGAAGTTGAATGTGCTTTTATCATTTTTACTCTGGAAATGAGCTGACACATTTAATATAATTTAGATAGAAATACTGTTACTGCAGAAAACAATTGGAATCTGTGAACTTTTTAAAGGATTTTGAACACAGGAGACTGCCATAGTGCTTAGAGGGATTTTGCCATCATCCAATTAAAATAGTCCTCCATTCTCTCTAATACCATTCTATCTGGTCTTAAAATGCGTAAGACTAATTACATTAGCCCACAGAGGCTTGCATGGCTAATACTATTGGCCATTTCCTCAAATAGAAGAATTATAAATGATTAACCACTTTGCAAATAATACCAGTGTTTCTACTGCAGGACTAGATTTGATACATAGATATGCTGTCATTTTTACACTCTGCTTGCAGCAGTGTATGGTACTCAAGCTTAGAATAGATGCCAATGTTGAAATTGCAATGGCCAATTCCATTGTCCCTCCAGCCTACTTCAGTCCATCAGGAAACCAAAATCTTTTGTTGCTATTTCTAATCTGGTCTTATGCTGAGGATAGAAAGAATAAAGACAGAGCCTTATAGATTAGCCTTATAATAGGCCAAGCCTTGTTATGCATGACTTCACTCCCTTGAAGTCCCTCCACTCGTATCAGAAAAAAAAATTAGTTTTCCAGGGAAGGACCCTGGTTCTTAAGGACCTCAAAGAATGCAGCTGGTGTAGGATCTACTTGTGAAAAAGAGTCTGGGTTAGCAGACTATCCTGTGGCATGTAGCAGTCTAGAAGGCGAGATACAGCTAAAGAAATACTGTACAGTATTGTCATTTTTGGCAGGCAGCATCCTTGTCAATATGCATGAACACTCAGAGGAATGAGAGAACCTGTCACCCCAGGGATGTTACACACTGATGACAACAACCAGTCACAGGTCCTCTACTCTAACATGTAGTTAGATTAAGTTCTTTTACAGTTGTCACTCTGAAAGAAGGAAAACTGCTAGGCAGCAAAGGACAAGCAGCATTGGTAGTACAGCCATTATTGATGTTTTCACTTTTTGGATCCTGCTTCATAATTGATTCCTCAAGACTGGAAAAAGTGAAAATTCTGTCAGCTTCAGGAGCCCCAGCAAACCTGAAAATTAATCCTTATATTATGATATTGTCCACTGTATCCCCATTAGAGACCAACTTAGCCCATGATTCTTAGCTCTGGGAATGCTATCTCACCCCAACATGTTGGTATTAGATTGTACTGTTTTGATAAATTTTAATTTCATATATTGTAACATTCATATCCAACTAAAAATCCATCATGGGAGAGATACATGGTCATGTCATGATCTGGTTCATGTACTCTGTTTTTAATTATCCCAGACGTTACTGGCTCTATCATACAGCCCCAGATTCTTTGGGGCACGGGCTAAATAATGGTTCAATTTTTTTTTTTTTTTTTTTAAAGTTTGGGGATGATGCCTTTCAAATCACAAAAGCAGAAGTAATCAGTCAAGCAGGTATGGATGGGCATCCTTTATCCTTCCAATACATGACTAGTATATATCAAGAGATGGGTAATAAGAATATAATGTTTCAGAAAGAATAATTCCTTCTCCCTGTGAAACTCCAAAAAGCTCACAAAATTCTGCAGGCGAATTTTATTGTTGTGAATCTAAATTTTAGATTTGAAATTCGGCAAATGGGAGCTTTCATTTACCACAGAAGGAAAGATTCTTTTCTTTCAAACACATTCAGAATTTACTTCCTGTTCTAGGCAGGTCTAACACCTTGGAGTGTTTTGGGGTGTTTTTTGTAAATATAAATGCCAATCAAAGTAAATCTCGTCAGTAGTAAATGCGGTGCAATCTAAATGGTGTTAGATAGTATTGGACACATATGGTCATAGCCACCTACAGTATCTTCAGTATCTCGGGGAAAGAAAATCTCTAACTACTCCCTTGAGGTAGATTTGTAAGTGGTGGACATGTTCTCTTGAACTTTGCTTTAATGCTCCAAAGAAGTTTATTTCACTGATTGCTTTTCATTATTTCTTTTCCATATAAGCAGTGTATATATACACACATCTATACACACACACAAGTCCTACAAAAGTTTACAAACTGAACCAGAAGATTGAGGGTATTATGCCTTCCAGAGTAAATAGGTTTTTGAAAAAAATATTTAACTTGGATTTTAAAAGCACTGGATGACATATCCAGCACTGGATATATATTTCCTGATGCTGTGGGAACCTAAGTTCCACTGAGGTTGAGGAGGACTAAAGCATTGGTTCTGACTAAACCATTTGTGATCTGACTTATTTTCATGAAGACATGTCAAATTAGGATATTTGAAAATTAGTCTGTAGAATCTGCGTAAAAAAATATTTTCAGTATCTCCTGATAACTTTGAACATAGCCTTTCCACAGGCTCACTATTCCAAGGAAAGCACTAAAGGTAATCTAAAATTGAGTAAAGAAAGAAGTAGTCTTTTTTACTTTGAGGCACTCAATAGTGGTTCTTGAGATTATTGAATTTTCATTCCAGTATACAGGAAAGCAGTATATTGCCCAGATGAAACAGAAAGCTTAATAGGCACTGTATCTCTTGATGTTTATGGAAACTTTGCCAACAATCTTAAAAGAAGCTGAATTGGACTCTAAAATACTGACACAAATGAAATTAGGAAGAAATACCCCTTGCAACAGTACTGCTAGATATGTCATTCACACTATTAAAATACTACATTATTCATCATTTTATTAGATTAAATTAGAAATTACATGTGTCCAAGAATAATGGGAAATCTTACTTGTAGAAAAAGACTGGCATTTATTTTTTCAGCAATGGATTGAAATAATTGAAAACTTACAAGTAGCTTGATTACTTACAAAATTAGTTTTTAAAGAAAATAAATCTATCTTTCTTAACAAGAAAAAGGTGCGTATCTATTCCATATTTAAAATTTTTACAGGAAACTGTCACAATCCTGCTCTAGGGTGGTGGTGGGGGAAACCTAGTTCTCTATTCTTTTTGCAGAGTTGTAACATGGCAACATGATTTTGATATCCAGTTGACTAAGTGTACTGTTAATTCTTGCAGAACACTTAAGGTCATTATAGAGTACTTGTTATCGTTAGGCACTAGGTGGCCTGCTTGCTAAAACATAGTAATAAAGACTTACATAAAGACAATATGAAGAAGCACCGAGTGAAAAATAAGTAAATAAAAATGCAGCTTTAATTTCTAAAAGAGGATGATGTATTTAAACTATGTGATGCAAAGTAACATATGCATGGAAATCTGCAGATAGTACAACCTACCTAAATCCAACTTAGCACACAATTATTTTGTTCTTGTCTTGCAGACAATATTTAGTTCCTCTCTGTATGTTTGCTTAAGGAAGACCAGTAACTCATTCATACTTAAGAGTGAAAACATTCTTCTCTTACCCAGCAATGTCTTAACAGTGCTGGCATAAAAAACTATCTTGCTATATGTGTGTCTTTTTTCCTTCCCACTGCCATAAAAGATCAAAGTTTCCCACTGAAAGGCGGGATACTAACCTGTATATTCTCTAAATCATAAGCTCTTAGTTCTCTTGAGGGAAGTTAAAAACTGCCAAGTACAATGTAGTAGTAGCATTTGTTTTAGAAACCTAATGGATTATTGTATTACACTCAGAAACATGAAAAGGGTCAGTAGTATTTATCGTTTCTAAGGAGCAAATGTAACAGCTAATGTTTTGGGATTTAGTTGTACACATACACTCAGTCTGATCTCAGATGGCAATCTATAGAAAACAATTAAGAAGAGTAGGCAAAGCAACACCTTGATGTTTTTTTTTCGTTTTGGTTTGTTTTTTAGTAACTGAAGATGAAGACCAGACATGACCTGTGTTCTTTGTTCTAGTCCTGTGCTAGAACAAACCATGATAAACTACATTTTTCAGTAATTTTGATGTTTTCATTTGTTGGTCTGTGACTCTTGTTAGTGTCAGTAGAAGGAGATACGTGGTGACTTAAAGTGGTGTTCAGTTTCAGCTTTTGGACACTGATTTAAAAACAAAAAGTATCAATTTTATTTATTTAAAATGTAACAAAATAATCAATTCAATAGCAAGCCTTCATTAAAAATAGTTTTACTGTTCAATTGAATGGCTAAATAATTAACCACAGATTTATTTCAATATGATTATTCACCTCCTTAATTTCAGGTCAAATGCAAGACTAATGAGATGGCTGAAATGCTAATGATTATTTTATCTATCATTGATAGAATTCTAAAATATTAGCAGTCAAGGAGAGTGCAAAGCTTTTACTGTTCTGCAGAGACCATGTGAGAAGCATGTATTTGAACCAAGGAACGGAACATAATCTGCATTCCAGGCAACACTATTTTGGTCATCAGCTTGGAAATTCATCTTGCAGATATTTTCAACTGAATTCCCCTAATGTCTCTGTTATAAAACAAATAAATGAACAAAACCCAGAAAGCTCCATTGCACTGATTTCTAATTGTATAAGAAAGGGCATTGTGTGGCTAGTGCAATTACTTGTTTTGTTTTGTCCTGAAATCGTATGAATTTAAACAATGGATTTACATGACTGATTGTATTTTTCTAGGACAGAAAAGATATTTCAACATGATATTTGTGTGCTGTAATCTGAGTAAGAGTAGAACACACCAGCAAATATATGGCAGAATATAGTGTGTTCCATGAAAACATCTAATTATTTTTTTTTTCCCTACAAGAAAACATTGCATCCCAATAGAAGAGGAATGACAAGAACTTGTATTTTTGTGATTTGATCAAATGTGTATGCCTCCATATTCCAGCCAAGTCTGAGCATGAATCTCTTGAATTGATTTTAGAGAAATCAGACTTGGCAATATCCCTCAGGTTACACAGTACGATTCTCCCATTTAAAACAGTGCAGCATCCATCCACCCTATGCACTGAGGAATAATATGCCTCCTCAAACTCTGTCAAAAAAAGAAAAAAATCTGTGATACGTGGCACACAATAAAAAAAAAAAAAAAATCCCATCACTAATGCTGGTAGTAGCAGTAGTGAATGAACTCCTGATGATATAGCCGCTTCAACTGACTCATAGAGAAACATCACTGTGAGACATTAGACTGCCTCTAGGAATTCATCATCTCTGGATATTGGAATATAGGTGTAATGTACTGCGTCACATAAAATACAGGGGAATTTTATTAGGCAAATAGACCTGCAAACTTAAGACACCATATCACACTCCTTTTATATAGTGGCATGTTTGAAAAAATTCAAAATATCTCCTAATACTTTACAGTATACATGGGACTAACATCATTAAGTTCCAGGAAAGTATTCCAGTAATCCTGTTAAAACTTCCGATGTTTTGTTCCTAATGATTATGTCACAACAGAAATTGTGGCTACTTTTCAATACCACAATGCTTTAATACTTCCAGTCCCTATACCAGAATAGATAATTTTCTTTGGGAAATTTGATCTAGTGCACTTAATACATATCACATATAATGCAACACTGGAATTCTGATAGATTTTAGTAACAAGGACACCAAGTTTTCTTTACTAAACGCTCAGGGTTTGAATTTTTTAAGTTCTGAGCATCTATTTTACTGGAAATCATTAGGAGTTCTGACCGACAGTTACATTGTCAGAGGTTAAAGATTTGAAACGTTATTATTTTCTCTATTAATTTAATCACAAATCAATATTTCTACTTCTTATACCAATAATTGATGGAACAGTTAAAATCTTAATCCCTGTTGTTCTTCTATCTTGTGATGCAACATACAATTACGTCCTTGTGTCACTTGCAGTGATCTTGCTTAAGTCATTCAAAACAACTTCTACATTTAAAGAAAAACATCCATTTTCTTGGTAGGTCTTAGATTTGGAGGCATAATTAGCTCATGTAAAGCAACAGTCTATCTGATGTGTTTTCATGACATTTCTATTACAACCCTAATACAAACATCTAATTTCCAGAAATAACCAAAAAGCCTTTGGTCATTTCTAGTTGACTGAAACAGGCAAAGTCACCAAAATGTGAAGCATGATAAAACTTACAAATGATACAGTATTTAATACAGTCCCATGTTATTCAAAGATTCTCTGTGTTGTGATTACTTCAGCTAATAGGCTGGTATGTGTTTTGTGGTATTTTTTGGTACTCTTTTCTGTCTTTCTTACATTTAAATAATAAGCTGTTATCAAGTGGTGAAGTCACTCCATTTATATGCAAAATTAGTTTTTTCACTTGGGTTTGTGGAGTAGGGACATGACTTTTATACAAAACAGAGGAAGAAGAATATACATCTATTTGAAACGTTAATCTAATCATTGTTCACATTACTCCTTTAAGATTTTTCCTCATTTAATTCCTACTTTCAAGAACTAATATTCTATTTTCTTCAAAAATGTTCTGTGCACTGTACCAGTAATGATAAAATGCATCATGGGCCCATGATATTGTGTAAGAAAATGCGCTTCAATATGATTTTTAAAAGCTTTTTCATGAATATCAGTGTCCTACAGGACTCTGATACACAGATGTACACAGTTCTCATTATTAATGTAGTTATGACTTCCCCCTCCTATTAAAAACCTTTTGAAGCTGTTCATCCTCTTGCACTATGTCAGAAGAAGGAGAATGGATGGGAAATAATATCCCAAAGTTTTCTGTTCTACATTACAAGCCTGAGTCTATCTAGCCACATCACTTGTGTCTGGACATCATTGACAGTAGGCTGACACACCAAGTCAATGGACACGCAGATTTCTAGCTAGAAATATTTTGTCCACATTACAAACCCCCTTTTATTTCATCCTAATTGTTGGCAGGTTTCAGTGAGGAGGCAGTGAAGAAATGCAAACGACACATTTTCCATTATTTGAGTACAGTCTATGAAGGAGCTATAGTATCTTCATAAAGTTTATGGATCTAGGCAAAACTTTAAAAATCAAATTTTCTGAGATTCTGCTAAACATCAGCTTTACCATGGCAGGCTTCAGTCAAAAGCATAGCTTGTTTTGATCCACCCTAACATATGTAATAAAATCTAAAATTAAGTATTCAATGCTGACACATAACAGTCTATACAAATATTTAATAAAGTTGTGTTGTTGAGATACGTAGGCTCTCCCACTTTACCCTTAACTTAAGGCATTCAATTTCCAGAACTATAGTTCCAGCAAATTTTGTAAACCCTACAGAAGATGCCATGGATTTCAGTGGGCTTTGAATCAATTTAATATAAAATTGTTGACCAGATCCTCCACTTTTTAAACCATATTTACTATACAGGTAAAACAAAATTTAAAGTACTGAATCAAGCCCTGCACATCAAACTGCTGTAACACATTTTAAAGTATCCCTATAATTCTGTTTTCTCCAATTCTGTGACTCTTTTTACTGAGTATTTTTTGTACAAGTAGTCCAACTGACTTTTGGCAGCTGCTTTCTCCCGAGTTTAAACAGCTATGCTCCATCATTTCCACTGGATAATTTAGTTTTCAATCCCCTTTCCAGAATCACTTTAGTGTAGTGCTCCTGGCACAGAATTTCAGTGCTTTGCGAAGCAATCCATGTGTTTGCAATCTCTACAGCACTTTGGGGATCTGTCAGGAAGGGAGGTGCTATGCACTAGAAAGTATTTTACCAGAACAGTTAGATGATTCCAGTGTTGTTTTATTTTGTTTTTTAAAATAACAGAGAAAAATACTCTACATTTTTGTCTATATAAACTATAGAATTAAAGAAGTATTTTTCTTATATATCAATAAGGTATGATACTTTTTACTAGTAAGAGAAATTTCTTTAAAATTTACATTATTTCACCTTTCAAAAGTTGGTATATCTTTAATAGTCATGCATATGCTAATATTAAGTTAATGAAAGTTCACTCCTACTCCATTGGTATATAAAGGATTAAGTTAAATTTAGTTGCAATCTTTGCATAATTAGCTATATTTCTTCTGTTTGAAAGTTACATCAAATAATTGATTTTTTTTTTTTGCAGAAAGCACAGTATAAAATAATTATTATTGTTATTACTATCCTTAATTACTTGCACTGTATCAACATATTGAAGCAAAGGTCATTTCAAGCTACAAATGTAGTAAGGACAGAATTCCTCCTTAGGAGGATTGGAAGAACAACAGGTAATTAAAGACAGAGTTGTGTCACAAGGAAATAATCAAATTATATTACTGAATTTGATTGAATTTTAAATATAAATTTATCTATATTATAATATCGTAAAAGTGAAATGTATGCTTTTAATAATGTAAGATATGAATTAGTAGGGCTTGATCTTAATCCTTTTAACTATAACCAGCTGTGATCAAGCTCTGATGCTTTTGGTCTCCCACTTAATAAATCACAAGAAATCCTTTATCAAACTGCTTTTCATTTTCTTTTATGTATGTTTATTTCCTGTAGTTAGTAGAGGAAAAAGGGTGGTTCACTTGTCCCTCAGAGAACATTTCTTCTAAAGCCACACTATGCCGCAGCTGCTGTTGCTAACACCTTTTATGTATACAGCACCTTTCACTTTGAGTGATCCCCAAAGTGCTTTGTAGACTCTAAATACAGGGATTTTTTCCCCTCGTACCACTGAAAGCCTGCACCAGCAGCGTTGCACCGAAGTGGCTCTGGGAAAGGCAGCACAGAACAACCTCTCCAGCCGAACCTGTGAGACACCGGCCGTTACGTAGACCAGCCTGTGGTAACCTGGGCCAGCACTTGCGGAGAATTCGTAGGTGCTTACTCGTGTAAAAGTTCACAGTAAATCACACCCTCTTTTTGCCCCGGTTTTCTTCATCTGCATACCTAACGCGAAAGACAATACACACACCTTCTACCCGTTAGCTTTGCTATTTACCCTTTATGTTCGTTAGGCAGTGGTACCTGACGGGCTGCCTTGTCAGACGTCTCGGGTGGACGGGACGCGGGGGGGGGGATAACCCCCGGCCGAGAGAGGGCGGCGGGACCCGCCGGGGGGAGGAGGAGGCGCCAGCCGCTGAGGGGAACCGGCAGCCCCGCCCGCGCCCGGGAACCTTCCAGAAGGAGGCGGCCGGGGCACGTGGAGCGGCGGTCCGCCCTGAGGCGCCGTCCTCGGGGCTCGTCCTCGGGGCTCGTCCTCGGCGCCGCCGGGCCGGATCCGGCGACGGGGACCGTGAGACTGGAGCTCGTCAGCTGTGGTATGGCCTCAGTCTTCCCGCGGTTTCTGTTACAAGAGCTTCTAGAGCTGAAGATGGCGGCTCTGTCTTTGTGTCCAGGTGAGGGGAAAGAAAGGCTTTCCCTGGGAGCCGCCTGAGGGGCTGTGGAGGGAGTGGTGAGCCCTCGAGCAAGCCTGACTGGGAGGAACTGGTCTGACAGGACGGCGAGCGGAGGGACATTTACTTGTAATGTTTTTTTCCTGTTTTGTCTCAAATTGTTGGGTTTGTTTGTTTGTTTTTGTGATTTTTTTTTTGTTGTTGTTGTTGTTGGTTTTGTTTTTTTTCTCCATAACAGCACTATGGTTTTGGTTTATATTCTAATGTAACTTATCTTCAGGTGGTCTTGTTCTTCCCGTGGAAAAGCCTTGCTCTCAAATCGTATTCTCTTGGGAGAGTCTTATATTACATATTGAGATGTTTTATTCATATAGTGTATTTATTAGATAGGGTCAGTTAGCTAAAAAAATGTGTTGATTGCTTCCCTGCGATTTGGACCCGTGCATAAGTTATGACAAAATTCCTTCCAACATGTGCAATTAGTTCTCATGTTCATGGAACTCTTAGAGATTCCAGAGTTGAGTTTATGATTTATAAATATGTATTCTTATGTATTGTATCCGTATGTTACATGTGACAACTTTGGACAAACATGGTCATTAGGCTGTTAATTGGTGAGATATATGCTAAGGTGTAGAAAACCTTTTTTTTATGACGTATTTTATATGTTAAACTCTTGACCAGTACCTTTTAGTCGCAATCTCACATTTAAGCTATCTTTAAGAAGAATGAAAAATCCTGTATGAAAATAAGTGGCTATGCTGCCACTGGATGAAAAACATACTGTTTTGTATCTAAAGACTTCCATGGAGACTATGCTATTGTTAAAATTTTCTTTTTTGCTGTACTGTATAAACTTTTGCTTGAAGAAAAAAGATTGGATAAGAAATATGTTGCTTCTGTGAAGTGTTCACAAGGATGAGTGTAAAATCGCCTGAACCACTTTCTTCCCATTTTACCAAGAAAAAGAAAATAAGTTATTTGATGCTTAGCTAGTTATTAATTACAATAATAAGTTATTAAATACATTAGTTAAGGACCACATAGTGTATGAATTTTGTATGTTTTAGTGTGATCCTTCACCAGCCTTACAGCATAAGAAATGGAACACAGTGTCTGTTTCCAGGCAGCCTGATGGGAGGTTGGAATAAACAAATACTAAAATGTGTTCTGTATGTGCTTTGTTGCTGTAATCTCCTGGTCCTGTTTTACATAGACATGCTGATAATTTGCTGAGCTGGAGTTATGGTTGAAGTTCAGCTACAGTTTTCCTTTCAGGCTTGGAGTACTGTAAGAACTTGTTGCAAAAACCTGTGAGAGTAATTTCACAGGACACTCAGCCTTCTCTGGGTATGTTATGCTGAGACAGAGAGAAACTGATGGAAGTTGTCGTGGTTTAACCTGAAACCAGGACAGAAGTATAAAAGTTTAAGCGATTGAAAAAGAAATATATAGAAAAAGTAAGGTTCTGGTATTATTTGAAGTCTAATACATGAATCTTGACACCCAAGAGAACTTTTTTCCTTCAGGAATTTGATGCAACTAGTGCAAAATTCCACATATCCTCGGTTTAACAAGAATTACAAAATATAAATAGAAGTGTTTTTCATTTTTTTTGTTTTGTTTTTAAACACAGGACTTTTTTAAAAAGAAAAGATGACAATGGATATAGCTTTTGGTTTTCTGTAAGTTTTGGGAACAGTGTTCTCACAAATGGAACTTCTGGTTAAATGAGAAGTCTAAGTTAGTGTAGTTACATCGTCTCTGTTTTGAACTGAAGGGGAGGATGGAGGAAGGCTGCTGACTGCTGCTGCTCTAGAATGTTGTTATGTATATGACTGGACTGTAGGCAGAGTTGTATTTAGTATAAGTGAGTAATAGACAATATAGCATTGATCTGTGAGCAGTATTCCTGTCCTTATTCAAAAATACTTGAATTGCGTAGTAGGCACTGTGAAATGTATTTTTCTACTATTCAATAATAAAAGTTATTAACTGGCAGTGAGGCAGTAAAGCAAAATGCATTATGTATGAAACAGGTGATCTTGACAATTGCCATTTCAAAGGATTTGACACAAGTGACTAAAATCAGATTTACTTCCATTTTTAAATAAATAAAAATATGTTTTTAAATTGAAATACATCCAATGATCACATATGTGGTTTTACATAACTTCTTATTATGATATCGCATTCTCTTGCCAGTAGTTCATGGATGACTTTTCTTTTGTTTGCTTTAGCAGAGATTTAATTTTCAGATTTGAGGCATGAACAGATTTTCAAGGACCAAAACTAGAGCAATTTTGACTTGATTTGTAAAATGTATTCATGTGTACAAACACAAATAAAACATGAAGAAGATGATATTATGAATCATACCATTAATAAGCTGATTTTTTAATTGTTTTTGAAAGTCAGGCATAGAATTTTAGTGAATATATAATTGAATTTGTAGAGCAATATTGTGTTAGCTTTGGAGTTGTAACATTCAGCAGCTTTATAGAGGGTTTGTGTGCTGGGTTTGGTGGTTTTTGTTGTTGTTGGGGTTTTTTTTGGTTTGGTGTTTTTTTTTCCTATTTGTTCAGGTATTCCAGTGTTTCTTTCTAAGAAAATGGAAATAGTCATCCTTATCCGGGAGATCTTCACCTTTTTGACAAGACTTCTGTTCTCAACTTTTAGCTTTCTGTGCAGCTTTGGTGCAAAACTGTTTCACTGCTAATAGCAGGACTATCTATTTCCTAATGTTACATGTATATAGATAAATTTGATACTGCATATTCTTACAGTTTTATGAAATAAGTTACAGGATATTAAAATATTTGCTGAGTGGTTGCTAGATGCATTTTCCAAAACATGGACTGTACTGACTATTTTAGTAAAAAAGACTTCAGCTTTACAGGGGTTAATTTGAAACAACTAAAAGAAACTACTCTTTGTGCCATATACCAGTGTGATTGAGTTCAGTTTGGCCGTTCAGCATGCTCACTGCCTGTTGTGTATTTATAGTTCTGTTCGCTGTTTCCAGCATCTTCATGCAAGTTTTAATGAGCCTTATTCTATTAGTTGCAGATTAATATCGGGAATATAGAATTCTGTTTCAGTAAGAATTTGTCAGTTGCTTGTTTTCCATACCCTGGCTGCTGCTTCATGTGGCTGCTAGAATCTGCCTTTTGGTCATTAACTTTTTATTCCTTCAAGTGAAGAGTATTTCTTACCCCCTGTGATGGGAAAAGTAAAAACAAACAAACAACCAAAAAAACCCAAAACAACAACTAAAAATATTCTAAAGCAGTGAAGACTGAATCAGGAGAACATGTGGCTGTAAGAAACTTGTGGCTCACACTTACTTAATTCTTTTGTTGACTTAAATGAATGTGGGGTGATGTTTTCTCCTGGTGATAAGAATTTCCAGTTTCATTTTTTTCATCACTGGAAAAAAATCAAATTAAAGAAACCTCATTGAAGTCAGTACCATCACACTAATAAAAAATAGATCAAAGAATAAATCAGTCCCTTAGTGGATTTAGAGTAAAATCATATGAGGGAATGAATTTGAAAGCCTTGATAATATAACAAATTGTCTGTTTCTCTTTGAGGTAGGTCTTTTTCTTTGAATATGATAATGAAATATACTATGTAGGGAGTGGATCCTGTGGATAAATATTGATGGCTGCAAAATATTTTATGTTTGAAACTATAGAGTGTGAAAATTAGTTCAGGTCTTTTGTTGTCATTTGTGCCTGGCCTTAAAAAAATTAGGGGGATTCCTGTCAGGCAACAGCTTTGTAGTGTTTCTTATTGTCATCAAAACTGGTAAGAAATACCAGTAGAGTCTCTACCTTTTCAAAAAAGTTAACCACCATCAAAACCGGCCAGTTCCCTAAATGAAACATGGTATGTGTGGTGACAAAGGGTAGACATTACTGTGTTCAGCTATGTTAGTGACTTACAGCAAAAAAAATCCCCAACAACCAAAGCACCAAACACTTAACAATCTGCAGTACCAGAAGAGATCCTACCTAACAGTCCAGCAGCTGAGGTCTACAGGATAAAGTTGAAATCCATATCAACGTGACTCGGAAGTTCAAAATCTCTGGCATGTAGTATAGAAGTGCTTAATTATCAATGGACACTTTAGAGGGAGTCTTTGTGAACTGGAATAGTTGCAGATAGCTCTCTCTTCAGGTAAAAAACATTATAATTGTGCTATTGACTGACAAATAGAGCCCACATCATGGGGATGTTTTGCTCTGAGAAACACTGTTTTAACACAAGGAGGTAAATACTTTTATTTAAGGAGTCCACAGTGGATTAGCCGCAAAGGAAAGGGATATTGTATTTAAAAAGTGTGGTATACTAGCTAAATTTGTCCATGTAATTAAAATAGGTTCAGGAATATGAAGGTAAGAATGGGAGTGACATTTTAAGGATTTCTTTATTATGATTTCAATATTGGTATATTGATATAGTTTTGGACTTCAATGTAATATTCCTAAATTTTTGAAATGGTCTATTATACTTTTTTCTTAAAACTTGATATAGCAGTTACAAAATATTACTACAGCTTGCTTATTCCTACTCTAAGTCAAATATGAACCTGGGTATCAAGAATTAGTGTTGCTTTTTAATCTGAAGTGGACACCTGAACTCTTTACTGCATTTACTACTTTTCTGCGATCCTCTTGGGTAAGAAATAGCAGTTGAGTCCTGTAATAAGCTACAGGAAATCTGACTCAGGTGGGACCAGATAGAGCCTTGTGTATAAAGAACAGATTTAGATTCTACCTTCACATCATACTCCATTAGGTAGTCAAAGTTTTTATACTCTGTCTGCTTCTCAAGGTATGATTTGACAGCTGCTAAATGAAGATAATAATGAGCAATTATAATATTTAAATTGTGCCATTAATATTTAGTATATTGGACAAAAAAGGAGGTATATTTAAGTGCCTAGATACTCAGATGAAAGAGAGCAAATCTCAAATTGTTTTTTCTCCCCTCCTACCCTCCATTCTGTCCATCTGGGCCACTTGCCTTACTAGTTACAGAAGTCAGCAGTACAGACATCAATGCAGTCTTTTGAAAGCTGGGAAAATGGCTTGGCAAGCTTAATGTTACCTTCTGTTAAACAATTTTATTTGTTCTTAGGTTTTTTTTTTACCGCCTTAAAAGTGTTAGCGACTGCTGGAGCTTATGAAAGGTCCTTTGGAGTTGGACTACTCTATTTAGCCTTCTATGCTTTTATTTTTTTTTTTTTGCCTCTCTACTCCAGTCAAGAAAGCCTGTTTCTACACACTGTACTGTGACTGCCTTTCTGCCCTGTTCTTTCTTTTTTCCTTTTTGTACTTGTATCTTGTTTGTCTGTCTTAGTTCATCTCTGACTTTTTCCACCATCTGTTACCATTCACATGGTCTCTTTTCACAATTTCTCTTAACGTCCTGTTTTGCCCAACTCTGCCATTTCCATTTGCAGTTTCTTTAGCCTTTCCTTTCACTTCTGGATTTGTATTTATATTGTTTTCCCATTTTGTGGTATGTATATTTACGATATGTAAACAAATATGAGAGACATATTAAGTAGTGTATGTCACTGGAAATACCCTCATTTTGTAAATGTCTTTCAGGATGATGCTTGGTTGCTAGAAAGTACCTCATGCTCTTTCTTTGCGTTGCTGTTGCCATAGTATTCAGTGCTATCAGTGCTGTGGCACAAATGACAGGCAACATACAGCTATGACTATATAAATAGGTTGCTTTAAGAGCAACACTTTCCCCATGGCATGCTATGTTCCACTATATATCTAAGCAGAAAACTTGAGTCATGTTGGGTTTTTTTCTCCTTAAAGGTCTAGAGCTCTAGAGCAGTTTTTTAAAGGCAAAACTGTTCCTAGAATTGTTTAGAAAGACAAGTGAAGATCATTTAAAAATAGTGTATTCTACAGAAGTTCAAGAATTGTAAGTCGTGGTTGTATTTTCTACTTCGAGACAAAAGAGTTATCTGATAAAACTCATAACACTACCTATTATGTGTCTCTACCCTTTAGTAGCTCAGAAAAATCTGTGGTAATAAAAGACATTAAAAAACCTCATGTTAGCATTTATCTAACATGGTTTATAACAATGGTGTTCTATAATTTCCATGTTTTAATGAATTCTCCTTAATATGACACAAAAATAGTTTTAACAGAATGGTTCAAACTTTGTTTCATTTAAAAAAAAAAAAGTAAATAAAAATATGCATAGTAATGTTCTCCTGACAAACATCTTTGAGTCCTGCTGTTGTTATTTTATAATCCCTAGAAACTCCACCATGGTTGTAACTGTGGTTATAGGAATTTTTATCAGTTATTTTTAATGTAAATTATCTACTGGTACTATCACAACTTTGAGGATTGATGCAGGGGATTTTTTCATGCACTCTTTAGACTGTTTGATTTATATACTTATCCTCAAATTGCTTTGTAAAACTTCATAGATAAAACACAAACTTTTGCTTTGAGTGTGACTGCAATTCCCTGTATCTTCAAAAGGAGAGAGAGAGGAGCAGTGTAGCATTGATAACCTTGTTAATAATAAAAATATTTTGTATAATGTAAGCTTATTTATTTGGAAGATACATATACATGACTATACAGTATTTTTATATTATTATAATTTATAGGTAATCCTTACATGAATATTGTCACAGAATTTGGGATAAGGACTGGAATTTGGTTTACAATGATGGTTGGCTTTTTTTTTTTAATTTCCTCCCCTCAGAAATGAACTGTACATTTAAAATATTACTCTGTAAACTTCAGGATGTGAAGTTGTTCTTTCCTGTTTTGTTATTTTTCAGTTTAACTTCTAGTAGAGAAGAAAAAGTAGTGGAATAGTGCTTTCCAGTATGCATGGAACATGCTACCATTTTGAAATTTTGCTTTGAGGGAAACATTTAAATATCAACTCTTCATTGTAACCCATACATTTTTATTGGTGTTTTGCATGGAAACAATGTAAATGTATTTATTTAATAATAATGGATACAAAAATGTACTTTCCTGAAATAAGAGCTTTCTGCAGGTTGAATGTACATGGGCAATTACTTTAGTGGGGTGACAATTGCTGGAAATGTATTTACAGAAATATAAGACGGATAGAATCGTAATAGGCAAACTAATATATTTGTACAATATCACCACAGTTCTTTCATTAAACTCATGGTGCTACCATAGTGTTACCATTAATGATAATCAGTATCTGCTGATGACTTCCTTATTTACAAATTTAGAGATTAAAATTATAATGGATTTATAAAATCGCTGTTTATAGTACACTCTTTCTTCACTCTTGAATGCCTGTTTAGTGTTGTATTGTGCCTTATACTGAAGTACTGCAAATAAGTCAGTGAATTACTAAAATACTGCAGGTAATGCGTTAACTATGCCACATAAACTGCATATCCAGATCTCACCCATGTCAGCAATCTCATTCAGGTCAATTGAATTACTCCAGTGAGCAACGCCTTTTTTCATAAGTGAAGACTTGCAGGATTGGATTTTTATTTCATGTTGCTCCTTTTGTATAATCAAAAAGCCAGAAAATGCTTTACAGTTAAATCATGCTGATGTGGAAAGATACACCGTGCAGATCTAGTGGGAATGTTCTTTAGCTGTTACTTACTCCCAGTCAAAAGCAGGTTGCAGAGTTTAAATGGAATAGCAATATTAATTGTTCTTAATCTGTTCCACTGCAAAGTCAAATGTTTTAATTTAAATTACCCTGAAAGTGGTACTGCTGAAAGGCAGTAACTAACGGGTGAAGGCAATTACTGGCTTCAGTAACTTTTTCAACCACTGCAACTTGATCTGCAGGAGTAAATCAATCTATGCTATGACAGGGAGAATAAAATCGGAAAAGGCAGGAAAAAAAATTACATTTTTACCTGCACAATGGAAAGAATGTAGATGAGTTAGTACAGCTACACTTGAAACAGATGCTAGGCTGGTAGAAGCTAAAATGTCATTGACAAAAAAAAAATCATTTTAGATGTAACTCTTGAACATCTACCTTACAGAAATGCTATCCTAGATTATCCTAAATTCTGGAAGGGTAGAATTATGCAAAGATTAAGCAAAGCAGTATATTTTGTACATGGAGTTCAATAGTGTGGCTTTTTTCTAGAAGTTATCAGCTGATGGCTGTAGGTACATAGATATCTATATGTACCTATAAGTCATGCTGTTCTACTTCCATCTTTCTTGAGGTGGTTAAGAGTCTTGAGAGGAGAATATATTGTTATTCAGAAACTAGGTTGAAAAGTACAGAATTTTCTTCAGCCCAGAACAAATCTGTATCTCACTTTAAAGGTATTGGTATCTCAGAGTACTTAGCTGATATATGAGCAGACATCACTAGATTTAAAATTATATGAATTTTCTTACAGTTCATTCTACAGAACATGTATTAAATATTGTTACATACCAGAAGGGAAATTACTGTTGCATAGTCTATCTCTTTTTTTTTTTTTTTTTCATTTTTCTTTTTTTTTCCCTAAAATCAAAGAAAGAAAAAGAAATCTCAACTGTCTTGGAAATTAATGACAGGTATCCAAATAGAGATTATCTGGCAATATGGTAGGCAGTTGGGGAACTAAAAGGGTTACAAGTTTACCTTTCTTGCTGTGAAGTCTTTTAGCTTTCGTTCCACATTGAAAACTTCTGATGTGGTGGTGTTCTTCTGTGTTGGAATTTGTACACTGCTCTTAAGATACATAATCCAAATTTCAGTGAATTGAGTACTAATATCTGATCAAATTGGATCTTGTCATCTTAAAGAGACTGCTGTATTAGTGTCACTGTGTTAGATTTCCACCCGTTGTTGGCTGAAGTTCACCAGACTCCATCTAGGTAACGTTTTCTTACCAGTTTAAGTCCCTGTATTAAAAATAGCCATATTTCTTGGCTGTTAACAAATATTACATAATTTTGTCAGTACAAAACTTGGGGGAAAATTAAGACAAGTGTTTATGGTTTCCCATCTTTGAGCAAGAGGTATAAAAAGATCTGGTTCTCAGCAGATGGTTGCTTGCAAACTTCTTACCTATTTTTTTCTTTGGAAACAAACAAAAAATTGAGGACAATGTGGCAGAGGGCTCAAAGGAAGAGGTTTTCTTAAGGAGCAAAGGCAAATCGTATGCTGAAAATAGGGATTTTTTTTTTTTTTTATTTGTTCATTCATTCTGATCCAGTTCTAAGATTCTTACCTCAGTGATTAGTAAACAGTTTTAAGTAAAAAAATTGTACAAGAAATTTTATACATTTTATGAAGGATTGTTAAGTCAAATATCACTTTACTAATAGGGTTTTCAAACAGTTCAGGTTATTTGCTGTAGGAAAGGTACTCCTTTCCTGTCTCTATCACTTTAGAACACAATATCCTGTGAAGTTTTAAGAACTTTTCTTTCTTTATTTTTCTTTTTCCAGCTACTCTTGGTGTTCTACACAAATACTCATTAGTCATTCTGGAGATGGACTTGCTGTCTGGAACCTACCTCTTGGCAGTCTTATTAGCCTGTATTGTATTTCAATCTGGCGCACAGGAGAAGAATTATACCGTGCGGGAAGAACTGCCTGAAAATGTCCTCATTGGCAATTTGCTCAAGGATCTTAACCTAACGCTGGACCCAGATGTGCCCCTTTCCTCGCCACTACAGTTCAAGCTTGTGTATAAGACTGGGGATGTACCGTTAATACGGGTGGAGGAGAACACTGGTGAGATATTCACAACTGCAAACCGCATAGACCGAGAGAAGCTGTGCTCTGGCATCTTCAGTGAGAATCGCTGCTTTTATGAGGTGGAGGTTGCTGTTTTGCCCGATGAAGTTTTCAGACTGGTCAAGATCAGATTCCTAATAGAGGATATAAATGACAATGCCCCCCTCTTCCCCTCAACAGTTATTAACATCTCTATCCCTGAAAACACAGCAATTAATTCTCGCTATTCTGTCCCATCTGCCATCGATCCAGACATTGGTGTGAATGGTATTCAACATTATGAACTCCTTAAGGTGGGTTTCTTCTGTTCTTTTATGTTATTGTTTGCGTTACTGTCTTCCCACAAATGTTGCCAGTCCTCATCAACCCATTAGCAATATGAAGCTGTGTACCACAGTAGTGGTACCCTGCAGGTACCTGTCTCGAAATGTTAATCTGTATCCCTGAGTGCATTCTAGTGCGTCATATCTTCACTTTGTGGAAAGCTGTTTATGTATGTGTATGTCTGTCTGTGTAACAGTGTGATGAAACATGCATGTTTTCATGAACTCTCCGCCAGCATTCACAGTGTTTGTACGCTTTGGCTAACAGTCTTAGAACATTAAAGGTGTGTTCTCATTGCCAGCAGCATGACAGTGCCAAGTGCAACAGTATTTTGCATTGGGTTCATGTCTCCCTCTTGCATGACTGTTAGATTTGAGTAGTAGAACTTACCCCAGAAGCTAATGTGATGTGATCCTCATCTGTATACTGATGAGCTATTATTCCAGAATGAAAGAGTCCATTTGTCAAAGCAGCTTTGTAATGTTTGGGTGGGCATAATGTCTGAGCAGGAGAAAGTCCAAGATGTGCATGAATCCAAGGATAGTAGTGCCAGTGGCCTTGTAACAGGGGGTATTTCATATTCTTGCTTCTCGTTCTAGCAAGAACAGGAGAACTGCAATTAGGGAACAAAAGAATAACATATAAAAGTGTGGTGTGTAACAGTGTGTGATTGCTAAATAAAGGATTACTTTCATTTGAGCTCACTTCAGTAGAGCGTTTAGAACAAGAAAGGAACTTATCCTAAAACTGTTGGATTATTATGTGGGAAGCTGAAAATGTCTTCACTTCCCTTGATTTGGAATAGAGAACTATTAGGTAGTTTGCTCAGCAACTGATCTGACACCCTCATTACTGACTGGAAGAATATAGACTATATAGACCAATATATTGCTTGATTGACTTGATAGCTAATATTCACTGATATCAGTACTTACTAGCAATTTAATAAAAATAAAGTGCTGCCTTATTTTAGCTCTTTTAAATTGCTTACAACCTGAAGTAGATGTGGCAGTGTGGGTGCTAACTAGTGACAAAGACATAAACATCTCTTTCAGAAACCTGCATCCCACTGGACACTTCTGGTTAGCTATCTAAAAAAACCCAAACCAACCTACATATATATGTCTATCTGCTCTTAGTGTAGCCTAGGAATTTAAAACTTTTCAAGATGCTTACTACAGAGTCTGAGGGCTTTGTAGTGAGTGCTTTAAAACTTAAATTCCTGGGTTATACTGAGAACAGATAGATCTACGTGTGTGTGGGTTTTCTGATAGCTAACTAGAAGAGTCCAGTAGGATGCAGTCTTATTTATTTGGCATTTTAAATGAGAATCTGGAGAATGAGTAATAGCGTATTAAATAAATAACAGTAGGAGTAGAAACTAATAAAAAAGCCAGGGCTATAGACAAAATGTGGCAATTCTCTGAATAGAGAAATGTTAGTTAATAATCTGAGAAAAATGTGCTGTTATTCTAGGATAAAGGAAAAAAATAGAAAACAGCAAAATCAGGAGTCCCTGGGATTGAGTGAGCAACAGTTCAGATCACCACAATAGCAGTCGTGTTTTGTGAGTTTATTTTTGGACTGTGTGTTCAGAAACAGAATGTAACAGATCAGCAGAATCATAGCATATTTGTATCCCACAAGTAGGAGCTCATCTAAAATAGAAGCTATAGCTCTGTACCAGAAGTAGGGTAGGGTGTAAGGCCTTGTCTAGAGATCTAATGTGAGATGAGATCGTCTGCAGGAGAGCAAGGTTTCACCAAGCGATGTGCAGATAACTTTAAAAAAAACAAACAAACCAAAACCCAACCAATAATTTGGTATTTGAATTGGGGAAAAAAAGAAATAAAAAGAAAACCAGTTACATGTTTATTCAAGTGTCTCTGAAAAACTGCTTTTGCCACATAAGGGAAAGAAAGGTGGTAGGGATTAACACACACTCGTATGGACTAAAAGTTCTGAATTCTTGTGCTGGATGTGCTGCAACCAAAATAATCTGTGAAATCACAGCCCTGTAGACAGATCTCCTAAATGAATTAATTGCGTTTTTCTCTTGCATGCCTGTTGGTCAGGCACTCCGAGTTATGCATCTGCTGCCTTTAAATAAGTCAACAATTTCACATACCTTGGAAACTATCTGTAAAACCAAGAACCAGTTGATGACAACCAGACACTGTTTGGAATAGTAATATCCATGTGTTATTCCATTTATGGTTTTTACAATGTGAATACCAAAAGTGATCATCTAAGAAGAGGGAGAAAAAAGTAGTAGAAGCAAAGGATTCTGGTGAGCAGGCAGGGAATGTAGCATATACAAAGATCCATCCATCACTGGGGGAGAATAGGGAGATGAAAAAGGAAGGGAAGGGTGGTGGTGCCTGAGAATTCTTTCCTGGGTAACACTGAAATAAACACTAGGAGGGAGGGTGACAGGCGCACAAGGGTGGTATTGCTTGCCTTTTCTCCCAAAATTCTCTTCTCGTGTGTTATCCTATGCTGGTTTTTGGGCTATGCTCTGAAGATATTAATGTCTTCTGGCTTCTGATGTGTGTTGACCTTTTCCTTCCTTTTATAACCACCATACAGAAAAGTGGGGCATTGCAGCACATGAAACTCTGGTGCCTCCTGAACAGGATGAGTCTAGCAGGGCTGATATGACAGTGTTGTGGGGAATTTTGGGAAGCACCAGATAGGAAGATGGGCAGGGCAGCATACCTGAAGGATGGCAGAGGAATGGGAGATAAGATATGCAAGTCACTTCCTAGAAGCACAAAGGCTGATGCTTTCACTCTGTCACAGCCAAAACCAGCACATATGTGTGCAGCAACAGAGTGGAATGTATTGCTTGGTGTTTTAGAGAAAGTAGCAGTAAATTGACAAGCTGTTCAATGAAGAGAAAGTTCTTCAGTTATGTTTCACTTTTTTTAAAAAAGTTTAGCAAAAATGTGCTTATTGTCTGTGTGAAGCCAGGTCTATTTTCCCAGAAGATAAAGAGATTTTTGCCATAACCATTTCTGAAAAAGAATAAACTTGTCACTACAAACTCAGCTGAATAGTTTATATGTTTTTAATGCGTTTTCAGCAACTCTGTATTTCATTGGGAATGTAACATTCTTGTGTTACAATATTTCCTCACTTTGTTACACTTGCCTTACTGTCCCTCTCAAAGTATTAGAAAAAGGTTGCATATAATTGTTGTATTTGGTTTCTTTTGCAAAGTAGATAATTAATGATAAAGTCTTTTAACTATATGACAGACTTCTATGTTATTTTAATCTCCTGCCTCTTTCTAAAAATCCTTTTAAAATAGAAGAAAACAAAACATCGTAGAAAAGGTATTCTTGTATTTCGGGTTCAGCGTTACTTGGAAGTTTTGTAACACAGGATTTGATTTCTTTAATACAAGAGAGTGCTTTAATTGCCACACAGATTAGCTTTCAGGTATTTTTTTGCCTGCCTGCATTTTCTCAAAATGTACCTCAACAGAAAATAACTTCTTTATTTGTAACTGATTCATGGTACTGCATCTTCAAAACTTTCCAGGTGTCTGTGCTTCAACTATGCACTGTATGAAATGCATGAACTCTAAAAAGACAACAGTTTTCCATAATGTCTGCCTTTCTTCTTTTAAAGACTTAGGTGTTATGTGGAGGACAAGTTCTAAGAGATATTCTAAGGAAAGCGGGGGGCGGGGGGAGTGTGGTGGTTTTCTTGTTGTTGTGTTTTTTTGTTTTTTTTTTTTTAAAGGACGACCCAAATGTGTTTTGGATAGCTTTTGAATTGTACTTATTGTTTTCTTATTTAGAAAATGAGTTGTAACAATTTGCAAACATCTCCCACCCAGCCAATGTAATAGCACTAGTAATTGACCAAGAGTTGCTCTTGTAGAAGTTTACAAATATTGAATTACTTAAAAGTAGTGATGCTTTAGCATTACATGAAGTTCTGTCCCCCCCATCCCCTTCACCCTCCCCACCCCTGCCCCATGAAAAAGAGGGTTTCCAGGAAACAGTCATACAAGGCATAGCATTATAAAAGATTGTGTTTCTCTGCTAAGATGCCCAAAGCTGACCATGGATAGGATGACATTAAGGGTTCAAATGGTAAACAGTGTTTACTATGAACAAGGCTAAGAAGGGAGAACTTAATTAGATACGATTTAGAAATGAGAGGAAAAGCATTTAGAATGAGAATTAGCTCCAAGTCTAGGTTGGGCAGAAAGATGGCATAACACTAATAGTAGGAAGTGCTAGAAGGGGCGGCTAAGGCAGATAGTGAAGTAGTTCAGAGAAGGAAATGGCTAGATGGAAAAACAATGATTTTGTCTCCGAGATAACCACTTAAAGTATAAAGTGGGAATGATAGGGGAAAAGAGAGATGGGCATTCATAAACAGGAGGAGTATGTTAAAACAGCAGGAAGCAAGAGCAAATTTTAAACTGAAATGTTAATAGGCAGTGATTTTTGATTAAGGACGAATCAACAAGTACTAATGTTCTGCTTTAACCCTGGTAGGCAGCTAAGCCTACAGGTCTTTGTTCAGCTCTTCAGGGCGTTCACATTGCTTACATACTGATGTAAAATGTACATTGTGTCTGGCAATACCACCACAGTGTTAAAAATACTTACATGCTGTTGTCAATTGTACTATTTTAGTACACTTATATTTGAGTTCAATGAAAGCTAATATTTAGTATAACCTGATTAATACACTTAGAATTTACAGTTGTCACTGGCCTTTGACTATGAAGATTTTAGTGTGAAGTATTTCTTTGTTCTCTTAGATGATAAAAGGGGAGCTGTTTCAGAGCAGGTTTTTGAATAGAATTCCAGCTTGGAGCACTGTAGTGGAGGGTCACATGCGTACTTCCAAAAGTATTCATATAAGTGCATATTCTAAATTAAATTCTTTTTATTGATTACTTGGCATTTCTTGTCAACTAGGTATACCATATACACTAGATGTTGCATAAGCGCAGCAATACCCAGTTAACGGTGGACTAGAGTGAAAGCATAACTCTGCTCTTACAGGAGCAGAGCATTTTCTTCTGTGAGCTAGTCCTGTGTGCTAATAGGTTGTTGCTTTAATCTGTTGCCTTTTAGGGGGAAATTAGATTGGTGTTAATGTTATAGTTCCATTACTCTTACCTATTACAGTAATTTTCCTGTATTTACTTATCAGAAGCAGCTGGTGCATTCCTTCTAGAATAATAATCTTTTTGTATCTGTCAGTTCATACCTCTGTAATCTGACAAAATAGATTCTTACTCAGTCTCACAACACGTCAGTCTTGCATCTGATGAGGAGAGTTACCTCTTGCTACTGTAGATCATCTCTTGTGATGTCTTTCAGTAGAAGCTTTCCCCTTCTTTCTGATACAGTTTGTCAATTCCATGACTCATGGAAGATGAAGATCATAAATCTTGATCATATTTCAACCCTGCTTTTGGAACTAGGTTATTTCTGAGCCTCTCAGTAGTTCTGGATCAAGTAGCTAATGTCACTGTGCAAATCAAGAATGGAAGAAGATGCATTTTATGTAAAATGAAAGCTAGGAAAGTAGTTAAATCAAAATCATAGAGTGAGACTAGATTTGTAGTTAAATCAGGACCAGAAAGTCAGATTAATGAAATCATTGTTGATAATCGTATTTTAAGCAGTGATACAAATTTAACAGTAAAAAAACACTAAGTGAAGGAGGACAAACAAAACTTTTCTGTGGCCTGTTTGTGTTTTAATGTTGCACCAATACAATCTGAGTGGCGCAGTACATAGAGAGAAAGGAAGTACAGTTAATGTCCCTGCAGACTCAGTGCACAGTGACACAGACTAAAATTTTTCTTAGCACAGGTGTTCACCAGATCATCTTCACTGTCCCAGGCATCAGCTGCTTGAACCTCTCATTTCTGTCCTTTTTTATGTTTTCATTCCTTTAAATGGAAGCTGAAGCAGCAGCCTTGACTCTTACTCTCAAACCATGTTTGAAAGAGGGAGCATCCCACAACTAATCATACTGAAATTAATGTGGATGATTCTTCTGTGTAGGCTTCAGCAGTATGAGAGGACAATGAAGTGCTATATTGGCCCTTTAAATGGGTCACAGAAAGCCTGAGGTCATTGTTATCAACATCTGCCTTCTGTGAAAAAACTGCCAAGATAGAGCTTTTTCTGCATGTAAACAGACATTTATTAATATTGTCAGGTCTTACTGAATATTGTAGTTAGACACTAATAAGATTAGGTAAATTCCAACTTCATTACTTTTCTGTTATCAAAAATCTTTTGTAAACTTACAGTAACCCACTAGTAGCAAAGTATTTTTGCACTTTCTAATTTCTTTTTTATTACCAACACTTTCTAGTAATTGTGCAAGGGACATACAGCTGAACTGTAAAAGATGGCTATTCAAGATCCCAAGAATTTTCTTTTTACAAACTTATATATACTCAGGAAACTTCTTGACTTCCTAGTAAGACAATGACAATAACTTTTCAGTATTTCTTTCTTGTCATTGGAGAAAGGCTAGTCAGTCAGTGATATTTCAAGACTCAATGACTCTAAAATATTACACATGTATTGATGCCCCAGGTAACAATAGTACTTAGGTATTTGAACCTAAAACTGAGAAATAATGGTTTTGTTAAAACAGATCCTAGATTTGATAGTGCTTATGTACCAGATGAAAATAAGATGCATGTTAAAAAAGCATTTGAGTGTTCGGTTGGGTTTTTTTTGTGTTTTTTTTTTTTTTCTTCCCACTGACATGTAGCTTAAAGATTTTTAGTTTCTGTTTGGATGGGGGTGTATGGCTTGTTCTTCTTACTTCATAGTCCCTTAATTGAATTAGCATAGGGGTTTTATTCAGCATAACTCTGCAGGACAGGTTAACTTCCATCTTCATTGTAATGGCTTATATGAATTATACTTTGTATATTTGTGGAACAGTACTGTGTCGTCTTTCCCATTTCATGTGCCAGCATAGATGGGAAAGGTAATAGATTTAGGGAGCTCAAAAACAGATTTAGGGTTTTTTTTTCACTCTGGAGTTGCACTCCAGTCAAGCTCTAAGGTCACTCTCTAGTGCCTGTAATTTAATAAATATGGAGAGTTGGATATGTTGTCTTTCTGAAGTAACTTTTAGCTGCCCTTTAGAAGAGAGAGGTTTTCTAGGACAGACAGGCTGTCTTTTGAATGATGCTGAGTACTTTTTTCCTAAGTCCACGGTGGCAGTAGGGAATAGGTCAGAACTGGTTACTGCTAGAAGATCAGTGTATTTGTTTAATGTTTTAACATAACTTCAGTTTTTTCACATGGGTGGTTCCCTCTCCTTGTCTTTTCCACTGAGATGTGGATAATTACCATCTGAAGTGACAAGAATTTTAGCAATCCCTTGAAGATTTACAAATACTACTTGCTGAGGTGGCCAACTTTAAATAGATGCTGTTCATAAAACTTACCTTATTTCCTTTAATATACATTTGTAGAGGTTGAAGTGCCATTGCAGATTTCTGTTAAATCTTGATGTACCTACCTTCCAAGTAATTCAGGATTTTTTATTCTGTTTGTTTTATTCTACTCATGAAGTAGTAATGTGCTGCAGAACAGGGCTAGATTTGAAAGTTAGTCTTCAGCTGTAGGGAAGTTCATGCGTTAGTATAAAGGCTCTATTCTTTGAAAGCTTGAGCCTCACAAAGTCTAAAATTATTCACAAATACATAGCACTTCGCACTGATTATGTGGTTTAGTTAATGTTGTCCGTAGTACTGTTGTGTAGAGTTGCAGGTGCTGATGGTAAAGCTCTGATTGGGGAAAGAGCCTTTTTGTTCCAGAAACCTGAGGTCAGTTGGTTTCAGGTGAAGTAATAACTTTGACACAACATTTTTAGAGTTAACTTCGTAAGTAAGTGTCCTTTAATCTAGAAATCAGTTCTTGAAAAGTAAATATATTTTCAGAAGTTAATGATTTTCCTTTCACTCAGGCTTTTGTCTGATAGGTACAAGTAGGCCTGATAATAGATTTGTTTCTGAACTGGTTTTATGCAACAGTCCCCTCCCCCTGCATTTGTCTTGTTTTTACATGTATACCAGCCTAACTTACCCTGCACAATTTTTACCCCTGTACCTTCTCATAAAAGAAACCTGTAGTGAGCCTATCTAATGAAGATCTAAGTGTGCACAGCAAGCATTTGATAAACACTTTAAAGAAC
Source organism: Haliaeetus leucocephalus (assembly GCF_000737465.1). Classification (NCBI taxonomy): domain Eukaryota; kingdom Metazoa; phylum Chordata; class Aves; order Accipitriformes; family Accipitridae; genus Haliaeetus; species Haliaeetus leucocephalus. The sequence goes on from NW_010972776.1 coordinate 5,275,545, forward strand.
ATATTAAATGACTTGGGACAGGGTATATTTAGGTAATCCCTTATGTTGCTCTTGAGAGAAGAGAGGGAAAAATCTGTAGTATTGCAAATTGTAAAAGTTCTTAATGTTAAATAAATCTTAATATCAAAGATATGCAGAATTTTCTTGTTACCAGTTTCCTTGTGATTTAAAAGATAAGTTGAAGTAAGGAGGAATAGTTCAAATAGAATGGAGCAGAGAGTTTACCCAGCTTTCAGTTTAGGTGAAAAGTAAATGGCTCCCTACCACCATTTCTCTTGTCTAGGTCAGGTAGTTTTGGGGTCATGGATAACATGATATGAGCTGAAATAAACTATAAAATGAGGTACAGAAACTTGAGGGATGCTTATGAGTGCTAAGTGACACCCTAAAATCTTGAAAAGCTCCCCTGCAAATGTATGAAAGGGACAAATAACTTTCCTTTTGATCTTATATTCTATTAGTAATTATAGGAGAACTTGGAAAGTGGACTGAGGGAGAAATTATAAATATTTGTAGGTAGAATTCTTATCCCTTGCATTTGTCATCATCCTTGGACATCTAGTGAAATATATTTGCTTGTCACTGTTTTCTAGTTACTTAACTTTAGGAACATAAGGAATTAAAGAAAAAAAAATCTCAGTAGTAATTTGTCTAGAGAATTCTGGACAGATAAGTGGTCATCTGTGAACATTGTTTTGAAAAAGTCACTGGGTCTGACTTTTAAAGGGGAAAATATCTGATTTGCATTCTTGCATCTGTGAATTAGTGTCTCTAAGTAGATAAAAACTCTTCTAGTGGCTGGTGGTAGTGAGTCAAGAGTCAAGGTAATTGCTTCTTGTTGGTTGATACAAGGCTCCTTTAGGGTGGTTTATGGCATTATTACTGTAAAACTGTCAGGTTCCATTATCCTGACATCCCTTTGGGGGACTGACTGAAGACTGGAGGAGAAAGTCTTGCTTCCAGGCACGTTAAGTTCAGTGAGTTAGGGTGAGGGACAAGTTGGTGTATCTTTTTGCATTCAAGGCTCTGATTTTCACACTAGCTGTCATGAAACAATAATACATAACTTAGCATGTCTCTGTGTGGGAAGGATGATAGACTCAAGCTGAAAGGCACAAATCTGTCAAATGGGGATCTTCACTTCATCTATCTTATATGAATATTATCTTTCGCTGATGTCCAGACATATCAGTATGCTAGTTATCACACATGTGGTGATGCTTTCTGAGCATAACACAGTAAGGATTTGTTTACATAGTCCTCTTGAAACCAACAACACTTACAAATTAATATTTTCCCAAAATACACTAAGTAAAAACTTCAGTTTCACTTATATGGAAATAAATCATCAATTACACAATCTGTAATGCTCTCAATGGTAAACCACAATAAAAGCAGTAACAAAAACCCCATGTATCTCAAAATTATAGTTTGGTTTGCATATATGCATGATATTGGAACTGCAAATATGCAATGTCGAGCAAAGTTACAAAGTGTGTTGTATTCTTGAGCAGTTATGCTGAAGTATCCTCATGTGAATGGTGAATTTGCCATTGTATAGCAAACATAAAATGTAGTGTGCCTCTGAGGCAAGTTAATAGAAAAATATTAAATGTCATGTTCAAAATCAGTTAACTCCTATTTCATGTTCAACTGAGTTTTCTAAACTTGACTTAATTTTGTTTTTTATGAATACTTTAAAAATCTTTACAGGTTGCCAAAACTTCTAATGTTGGCAATATCTGAATTGGCTACAGGTGTAAAATATATGGCAGAAATAGTGTTTTCCAGATGTTATTTGTGTGTTACAAGTTTTAAAGTAAGCTCACTCATTAACTGAGCTTTCTGAAGGTCTTTGAAGGTTTCACATAAGCAAGAGTATACTGAAAACTTTTTTTCTCTTTGCTGTAGGTTTAGCTGCTGGTGATGGTTACCTGGAGGATGGGTGTTTTTAATGTGCTTATTTGGTTTCGGATAGCTATATCTTACGAGCTACTTGGAGGAAAGAAACAAATCAGTGTTACTAGCTCAAAATAAGTCTAGCTTAAGAGAACTTGAGACTTGTGAGGGTTTATGAAGCATGTGAATATAGACAGTTAAAAATATTTCATAAAGTGCTGAAGGATCATTGAAGTTGAGATTTTTTTTCCATCAGTTAATTGCAAAAATTATTGGCTAAACTTTTTATAAGTGCAGAAAAAGAATAAAGTTCTCTAGGAAGATCTCTCTGAAACGTAAATCTGAAGCCGTAATTGAGTTTTACTTGTCACTTGATCAAGACTTCATTTGATTTCAGTAGAAGCTGCCTTAAGTCTTGAACTTTTCCTTGTGTTATGCTTGCCATAAAATCCTTCTCAGTTTCTTACCCTCTGAAACTATTATTTTTGTTTGATTTGACTTCCTCTATTTTCTCCTTTCTACAAGATGCAAGCAGGAAGACAACAGTTTTAATTGGATATTGCTACGGAGTATGCTGTTACAGTTGCACGTAGATTTCTTGCATGTATCACTTCTTCGAAAATTAATTTGAGTTAGGATAGGAGAAATGCGCACTGCGTCTCAACGTATTTCACACTCTTCCTGGGGGCTATGTTTAAAAATGCATGCAAGTAAAAAATTCTAAATTGAAATTCTAATTTTTACAGCTATCATTCACTTTCCTCATGACAATCTGACATTGAAATTCAGTCTTTGGAAAATCAATACCTTCACAGTCTGAAATGAAATAAATTTATCAGTGCTTTTGAGGACTAAATGCTTTTATCAATTATAAAAGCAGCTCCTGATCATTGTTTAACCCATATATACAGTTTTTAAAAATCAGAACAATTCTGAAAACTGTATATAGAAATGAACCCCAAATTTGCTACCAGAGTAGTTGGGTGAAGAGGATGACATCAGTGCATGCTTTCCTAATGTATTAAGGTCCTCTTGATGCCTGTCATGATTTAGCCCCGGCCAGTAACTAAGCACCACTCAGCCACTCACTCATTCCCTGCCCCCCCACCCCCCCCCAGTGGGATGGGAGAGAGAGAGAATCGGGAAAAAAAAGTAAAACTCAGGGGTTGAGATAAGAACATTTTAATAGAAAAGAAAAGAAGAAACTAATAATGATAACACTAATCAAATGACAGTAGTAATAACAAAAGGATTGGAATATACAAGTGATGCACAGTGCAATTGCTCACCACCTGCTGACTGACACCCAGTTAGTTCCTGAGTGGCGCTTCCCCCCTGCCAGCCCCACTCCCCCCAGTATATACTGGACATGACATCACATGGTATGGAATACCCCATTGGCCAGTTTGGGTCAGCTGCCCTGGCTGTGTCCCCTCCCAACTCCTTGTGCCCCTCCAGCCTTCTTGCTGGCTGGGCATGGGAAGCTGAAAAATCCTGGACTTAGTCAACACGATTTAGTAGCAACTGAAAACATCTGTGTGTTATCGATATTCTTCTCATACTAAATCCAAAACATAACGCTATACCAGCTACTAGGAAGACAATTAACTCTATCCCAGCCAAAACCAGGACAATGCCTCACAGTGTAATGAAAAATGCAAGGATAGAGAAGAGTGAGGAATTCAGCAGATCTCTGCTAAGTTTTCATGACTCAGTGACTTTCAGACAACTTGCAAGAATTTCAGGGACCTCAGATTCCATCACATGTTCCCGTTTGCTGTTGTTTTTATACTTCCCTAACCTGTGTTTTGTTCCAAGTTGTTTTCTACCAAATATAGCTAGGAGGGCACACATTGATCTTGCAGCCATCCAACAAGTGGTTTATAAGCTTGTTCTTGACTGTGTGATAAGTCACCTGATTTCTTTGTGTTTCTCTTTCCTGTCCCGTTGAAAATGCATCTGTCCTACCTACTTTGCATAGATCACCCCCCATCCCCACCTCACCCCCAAAATACTTAGGGATCAAATATGGCCTTCAGGTTTCTGGCTGTTACATCTCTCCAGATCTGATAGGTGAGAGCAGTGCTAACAAATTACCTCTTCTGGGAACTTCTTCTCAGATGCAGTAGAAGAAATAATTCTGGGTTAGACTATATATATATTTAGCAATTTTATTTATGGGACATCTTTTATTCTGGCAGGTTGCTAACTGTGCACTTAGGACAAATTATACTGCACCCATAATCTTTACTACCGTCTCAAAATCTACAATATTTTAAAGACTTCATATTTTGTATGTCACAAAGGAAAGAGGTAGGAGCCTTTTCAAAATACCCTGACAGTTTACGGCCATTGTGCTGGTACATTATTTTTATATATTCAGTGTCAGTATCTATGAATAAAGATGGTTTTCTTTGGCCCCTGTTTTATCTTTAAAGAATGACCTGACGTAGGTTTCTGAATTTCAGACCATTTATTAATTATGTTAGTGAAACTGACTTTGGTTTTCTGCTTGATATGGTAGTCATCACCAGTGTATCCAACAGGATTTTTAAATTTTTGGTAATTTTCTTAGTTAAAAAGTTTGTCACTAAACTTGTTTATTACTAAATAAGAACCTTATTACTAAAGGCAGCAAGAGCTATCAGCATGCAAGCATGAAACATGTTATGTTTAAAAACTATTATTTTTTTGACCAACTTAAAAAGAATTATCACAAGTTCTAGAAGAGAATTAACTGATCATACTCTGTATTGCTGCATGGAATGTGAAAGTTCTTTGGATCCACAGTAATTCTAGTTTCAGAATAATTTTGTGAGGATATATTTTTCTGCTTCTTATTGTAACGGATGCAGCAATACATATTTCTCATGACAGTTATCCAAAATACAAGTAAAAGCTTAAATTAGATTTCCAGCAGACTGCATGCAAATCCTAAAATTATTCCTATTATTATTATTAAAAATTCTGAGTTATTCATGAATAGTTGTCTTTTTTACATATACATATGAAACGATCAAAATACTACTATTTCCAAAATGTTCAGTAAAGAAAAAATAAAGGTGAATGATAATATTCACAAAACTTACAAATTTTTCTTTTGTCCAGCTCACTTTTCTGTGACCTCTGTTTTTGGGAGGGATGAAGATTTCCAATTTTTAAGATGTATTTTGAAAATAGGAGAGGTGGTTTCAGTTTTTCCTGGTTTTAGTTTTAATAAAATACATAATAAAATTTTAGAGAAGTTTTTACAATAATAATAATGTGTTCTTGATTTTAATTTTGCTTTTAGCTTCCTAGTATTGGATGTAAGTGATAGAGATTTAAATAATCCTGTTTTTCCCTCAAATACACTGTATGCAATATTTTTCTTCCTTTCAAGAAAAGTACAGGGAGGAGAAAACGGTAAATCCAAAATTATATTATTTTAGCTGTGAAAGAATACATTTAAATCGAGTGTCAACCATGGATCGTGGCATTTGACTGCATTAGTATGGTTATTTTTATTCCTGAAAGAAAGGTTTATTACAAAGTAATTTATATTCTCTAGCCCAGAAATATAATTGGTCTGAACACTGAAGTCCCGTAGAGCTTTTGAAGCAGGGACATGTAGCAAAGAGCATTTCAGACAATTTTAAAGAACGAAAAGAAACATTAGCAAAAGAATGAATTCTGAGTCATCAGCTGTCAGTATTGAAATACATTTTTCTCACATTGTGCTATAATTGCTGGCTTTATTAATGTGATGTGTATTATTGCTTTTGTTATTGGTGATGTTCCAAAGTCAAATAATTGTAGGTTTTTTCCTTTGCTGTATCAAGGAAATTGACATTTTCTGTTTGATTGTTTGGTTTTTTTTCCCCTTTCTCTTTTGAGTCAAGGTGTTCCTCTGTACTTTTCAGAATGGGATATTATATGGCTTTTTCACTTTGAGATTACTTTTTCCTCTTCATTTTAACCCCAGCCATATAATTTTCATCCTCATTACCATTAGGGACTTTTCAAACCTATTTGTTGTAGCACATTTAAAGGTATAAACAAAGTAGTAGCTTCTGTTTTGTTCCCCATATTGTTTCCTATGGAACCTCAAAAATAGCATTCTGGCAGTTATATATTAGTATTTTTCATTGTTGAATTGACCTTTGTATGGAAAGCCAATACAAAATGTGAATACCATAATTTGAAAGTCAGTCTCACAAATAGACCATAAAAGATTGATAGAACTTCCCTGCTTTCCATCAGTGTTGCACACCTTTTATTGTTTCACATAAATGAAATATTCATCCAAGATGAATATCCAAGATACTTGCTATGCTTGTAAAATATCAGAACATGAATCAGTTCCTTGAAGTTTACAATTACCTAGTTCTCTGTAAGATTTTACATAATTTTATGTTTCTTCAACTTCTGAAGTAGTCCAGTAGTTGTCTCTGGCTCATCAAAAATTGTCATTTGAATAACTTAAAGCTTCAACTGCCAACATCATCCAGAGTTCTTGGCAATTAAGTTAAATGCCTAACTGGACTTTTGACAAATTTAAAGAAAAAAAAAAAGTTATTGTGTGTTTTTAATATCTGCTTCTGATATTTTTTTTTTATTATTCATATTTTGAAGTGCATTGTGTTAAGAATTTATGACCTTTACTGTACACCTTCACATATGAATTTTAGCTTGAGTTTTGTCTTTCTAGTCTTTCCCTGTCTCTGTTTTCAAAATCTCAAATAGTTATCTCTTCCAGCCCAGTTGTTTCTGCTAAGTACTTAAACAATGACAACAATAGACAGCATGGACAGCAATAGAATCTATTTTGTTTCTCTGGTGGTTTTTGCTTTCAAGGTTGCTTGTGAGGGTGGGGTCCTAGAAGGCAAAAGTGCGTGCATATCAATCATAATGAAGGAAAAAATAAACATAAAAAACTGTTCAAAGAGTCTGAATAAAAAAGTAGGAAGGACACAAACCATTCCAATGATCTTTTTTCCGATACTGTGGTATATGGATGATTATTTACGATGTTTACGACTTCTATAAAAGATCAGTTTTATCATCATTCTTTCTACTAACTTTTGGAGAGAATAAATGAGCAATCTGAATAAAAGTTTTTTGTTATTTAGAGGAGTGCTGTATGAGAAATAGTGATGTCTTCTTTCAAACTGCCTAGACAGTTTTCTAAAAGAGTACAACCAACTTGAAATCCTGTTCTAATTTTGTAATGGTATCTAAACCAGTATTATTTGTGCTTTCGTGTTGTTTTCTGTAACACGTATATTCTGTACTCTGATGACATGATCTTTGAGGGTCACTGAACTGTGAGATTTGGCTCATTATGGTTTTGTTACTGGCCTATAGAGTAGTTATACATAGTAGGCCTCTATATTAGCCTATAGAGTAGTTGTGAATGAGTCACTTCTGCTTTCCGTGCCTCAGTTTCCTTCATAGCTAAGTGATGTGAATGATACTGACTTGACCTGGATGACAATGAATTTTATCCAGTCTTGTATCCCATCTCTAACACTTGATATCAGATACTTAAGAGAGACTGTAAGAACAGCACAAACATATTTTCCCAAGCTATTCCTGAGCTTCCACCAATTTGAGGCTCACAGATTTCTTGTCCTGAAGCGGTGGGTCTGGTATTCTTTACCTGGATTTTTTTTTTGTATGTGTGGTTTCTCCAGTTGGGGTTTGAACTTACTTTGTAAAAATGGTAAATTTGTAAAATTTGAGCATGTGGAATATGGACAAAGTTTTAGAAACTACATCATGCGATAAGCACTTATTTTAGCTTCTGTTTACATCAGTCCACATTCTTACACTATGAAAACAACTGTGTCTTTGAAATGTGTTTTGGATACAGTGATGAAGGAATTAAACTTCATTATTTTACTTAAAAATGTATATAGTTTTTCATAGGCTGATGGAGGAGATCAGCAACTATGCAAATACATTTTTCACAAATAAATATGCCTATTGTATTAGATTAAGTAGAAATAAAATTAGTTTGGTTCATATTTGAAATGTATATATGTGTGAGCTAAGGTGAGAAATAAAGGCCAGAGATATAAGCAGAATTTATTCTGCTACCCAGTGGCAGAAAAGTTTGTACTGCTCAAGGAATGAAGTTTTCTCCGAAGTTTTCCGATGTTAAAGAACTGGAAGAACAGTCAAGGCTCTTTAAGAAGTGAATTTGCCTTTGTGAAATTAAAACCTGGGGGGTTTAGGTGCTTTCATATTAATGATTAGCTGTGATAACAACTTTAAAATTATTTGATGGATGAGCATATAATTCAGTGTTCCATTTGGTTGAAAATCTCACTCCCAGGCTTGAAACCTTTCACAGTAAGTAGTGGGGGGTGGGGGTGCTGTAGAAATTGTATCTACATTCATAGGGCTAGAAGAAACAGCAAAACCACCAGCCTCGTCATTGCTGTTGTAATGTTCAGGTAATATTTGGAGAGTTCTTATAAACAGGAGTGAAGTCTTTCAGAAACTATTTTGAATATTGGTTTGAAGTACAACTACATATTTGTCACAGCATAGCATATGCTACAGGCTACTGAGTTTCATGAGCAAGGTAACAAAGAAAATTGCTTTTTGTTACTCATTGCCTCTAACAAAGACCTGACTAATTTAAGTTAGGCACAGTGGATTTTTTTTTTTCCCCTCATATTTTTTGTTTTTTCTTCATATACTAGTCAGTGGAACAAGTTTATCTGTCAAAAGGTTTTAAGGTGATAACTTACATTGTGATGATCAGGAATTTCTGACATGGTTTGCATTTGAAATATTCAGTATCGCTATGGATCAAAAGATACAAGCTCATGCTATAGTGCTGTGTGCTACCTGGCTCTGAAATCACTGAAAACCAAAGAGATACGTTAATATGCATATTAGTGTGGAATGATTGGTTGGCTTTTCCTGCTGGGCAGCTGTTGGAACTAAACAGATTGTGCCTAAGAGCATAATAAGGAAAAACTTTAATAACGCTTAGCCCTCTTGGAAGCTCTGTCATTTCAGTTGTCATACTCACTTTCACTAATTTAGTCTAGGTTTTGCTGTTTTGTTGAAAGCTATAATGCTCAATTTCAAAACAGATTTCATTTAATTTTACATTTAACGATGGGTTCTTCCACATATATCCACAGTAGGCCTCATCTTACGGTAACAGTGAAGTTAACTGAGGGTGAAAGTAGAGTTTCGACTCTGTAGGTAGAATGCATAACAAATTTAGCAACTAGTTTTGTAGTGTCAGCTTAGGATTTTGAGATGTTACATGGATTCACAATTTAGAGCACTAACTGAAAATTATTTTGTTGTAGTGAGCAGTCCTGCAGACTTCCATGAACAAATTGACTCAATCCTTTCTTGGAGAATCCTTGTTTTGTCTTATTTCAGTATCTCTGAATTTGATGTCTAATGACAGAAGCAGTAGTTGGTAGAATGTCCTAGGCATGTTTTAAAAATAGTACCGTATCTAATAAAAGTTCTGAATTCAAAATCAACTGTTCATTTAACTAACTACTTCATAAACATAAGAAATTGAACTCTTGTTCACAGCTTAGTACCTTAATATGCAAGAATCCTAACCCTTTAAAAATCCATTAAACCCTTTAAAATAGAGAAACAGAAATTAAGTAATTGTAAAAATCAAGTTATAGGCTAAGTCTTTGTGTCTAACTTAAAAATTGTTTAGGGAGTGTTTTAAGTTAAATTGTTTGACCTGTGTTTCATTTTCCATGCTGAAGGTCAGTTTCACAGTTGGTGGACATAAGTTAACATGGTTTTGCTGGATTTTAGGTTGATTTATTTTAGTAGTCTTGGTTTCGTAGATTCAGTTGTTTACATCATGTTTTTAGAATATGAAGGGCTAAACTTCTCATTGAATTATTCAGAGCATGTTATCATCCCCAGAGGGTGCTTTCTTGCAACCATTTTCCTAATTCTAACCTATATGTGGCTGAGAGATGCTGTCTTTGTTAGCAAGTGTCTCAAAGCAAGATTAATTCTGTGGGTGTTGTGATGGCTCTTTAACCTGAGGTTATTACCATAGTGGAGTACTTTCGAAGAATCTAGGGAAAGTTCTCAGTTCATGTTTGCCACACTGACACCCTGGTGGTTGAAATCATGTTGGTTGCCCAAAAGCTGTTGATGTTTTCTGCTAAGGAAGAGGCTGCAGGTCCAGTTTCTGTGTGCGTATTACAAAGTTTTATTGTACCACAAACAATATGCGTACTGTTACTTGGAAACATCTGGTTTAGGACAATGATTGAATTAACCTCAGGAAAGAACTTTGAGTGGATCCAGACCTGGGAAAGCTTGCTTTTTCTCTGACTTGGATTACACGAGTCATTACTGGGCAGAAATGGCTTCAATTATCTTTGCTTAATTTGCTTTATCTGGAATAGTACGGTTTGTGTGAGGTCAGTCACATTGCTAAATAACACTTCAGCTATTTTGTTTATACCGGTGTTAGCTTTCCTGTGGAGATACACCCCATCATTCACTTTACTACTAAGATTAACCACTCTGTGCAGTTTTTCCCATGAATTGTGGGAGAGCTTGTCTCGGCCTCAGAGGATAGATAATTTACAATTTATTGGAGGATACATGTTACCTGGTGGGACTAATCTAGATCTTTGCAACATGAGATGGTTATTATATTTACCTTCTGAAGCTGGTGTTCTTCACGCTTAAATGTTAGCTTCTTGTGTTCTGCAGTTCTATGTGTTTTTAGTTTTTTTTCCTGTTGGAGAAGAAACCGCTGCTCAGTAGCCAAAATTTACAGTGTATATTCAAGATTGAACTGCTACTAAGGAATATTAACAGTGAGCAAAGACTGAGCAGAAAAGCTGGAATGGAATGATGTGTGTTTGGTGTTTCCCATGAAACATACCATTCTAATACTCTTGATCTTATTTTCTTTCTTGCAAATCAATTGTATCAATTTCATCACTGCTTTTAAGTCTGAGAAATAGCACAAGTGTATTCAATTAAAGTAAATTTGGAATTTTATTTTTGTTTTTAGAAAGGAATATATTCTTGAGTATAACTACTGAGAAAAGTATGTATCAAATATGCTTTTAAGATTTTTTGATCCCAAGCAACTCACAGGGAAGCTGTTTTTAGGACTATAACTTGTTAACTAACTAGAAAGTCATGACAGTTTATGTACTAGAACTTTCAATACACACAGGTAGCACAAGATTTCTTTTCAAAATTGACTTTCAGAGTCAAGTTACTGCCTTACAGTAAGGAAACATCTCTTCCTTTTTATCTTGCTTTTGTTCTACCGATTCAGGTAAATAGGAGTCAGTAACACTGGAGGAGGAAGACGACAAGTTGTCTTCCTGATAAATCCAGCACCAGAAAATACATTTTTGGTTTATCCCCTACATTCCCTGATCAACATGGTGAAAAGACTTTTATTTAATGAGTTTTAGAATTCAGTCTCTCTGGAACTATTTTTAGTACTTACTGTCATTCTGTACGACTTCTCAGCAACTGTCTCTGATTTATTACTCTGAAATTGCAGTATTATTTGTGTAGTGTAGTGGCATCTTGCACTTACATACATTCACATACTTTTACAGTTTAATATGGTAGTTCCATTGTTATTTTCTCAGAATAATACAAAAAGGATAAGTTTCTGTTGTTTGGAAAAGCATAACTTCATTTCTTTCAAAAGCAAAAATGATTCTGTGGTAGTTAAATGTTCCACAAAAACTTTCTCTTCTTTTGAGTTTTACAAAACCCTGCAAAGGGTGAAGGTGTTGGGAAAGGCTTACTATCATGTTCATTTCAGCAGTATTTGCAACAGGTCTGCAATTCCTAAAGCCTGTTTGTGAAAGCTGGGGGAAGTCTACTCAAAATGAAAGAAGTGAACTCTATTATACAAGGTTTTTTCTCATTCTGTTATATTTTTTTGTCCACATGAATTGTGAATTTTCTGCATTAAGGCTGTGTATTTTTTTATTTTAAAATTCATAAAGCAGTGATACACGCACATCAAAATATGGTCTCTGCATGTCAAAGAATGTCCTTGTGATGTAAATCCAGGGAACATGTTACCTTATTTATTTTCTTTGTGTTTCTGGATGCTAGGATCCCTGAAGAGAAGGGGAGGTGGGGGGTGGGAGAGTTACTTATGCCATTCAGATTAAAGTTTTGTCAACATTTTTTCCTGAAAGTGTAAGTGTAAAGGGAAGATACAGTGGTTTTACTCATGGCTGAACTTTAGTTTACAAGGGCCTCAGATCAAATAAGATAATCTTGCTAAACAACTTTGTGGAAAAACTACAGCATCAGAGGTTAGGATATGGATTTGTCTTAATGCAGGTGCCACATATTTCAAGAAATCATGTACCTTAGCTGCAATTTTGTGTGTGTGTATAAGTAGGAGTGAGATAGTAACAATACATTAATTTAATGAACGTTGGTTTACAATATTTGTACTCCTTTTAAACAAAGGACAAAGGTTTTCTATTTTATTTTTTGTTTTTCCGTTTGTCATGAGCTAAATCCATGTGTGTCCATTACCCCTCATTCCCACTAAAATTACTGGAAGCTGAGGGTACTGGACGGTCTCTGCTTTAGGGTAAGGGAATCTTCAGAAACGTCTCAGTGGTTTCTATTTTCTTGTATACAAGTGGCTGTCAGTTTTAATCTCCTTCTGCCTGAAAGTAGTGATCTGGTTATAGAGCAGGTAGTGAATAGGAGGGCATTACAGGTTCACACTGCTCCAACACCCAGTCAGCATTCATCTGAGAGCTCTAAAATGTGCGATTAGGAGCCTAAGATACCTTGTTTGGCTGTTGAAGCAAAATGAGGTTGTGATTTAGGAGCTGTTCTGAACAGCAACACAGAACTGTTAGCTGTTACCTCTGAAAGCACAGTAATGCATTGGAGAATTAAATCTCTAAAACATGTACTCATTTATTTCTCTTTTTTAGAGATACTTGGTTCTGTTCCTGTTGCTGTTCTCAAGTAGGAAGTTGAGCAAATATGTAATTGTCACACATATAATGCAAATATTAAAATTCACTTGTTGAATATGTTGTTGCCTAGTATAAATCCTAATTCACTTCTTCATTATGTATCTGTAGTGTGACTCCAAAGACAGAGAACACACTGAAGGGACAGGTCAGGTATCTGGAGCTATAGCTGTGGAAACATGGGTATTCAGAGCAAAGCTCAAACATATTTAATACCTTAATCTGAACTCCTTCAGGTGTATTGAAAATGTAGTTTCCTGTTCAATAGGTTGTCTGAGAATATTTCTGAACAACTATAATGGGGGAGGTTAAGAGGGGACCTTACTTCCCCAAATTGCCTTACCTGCAGCTATTGACCTTTCTTCTTTTGGTAAGAGTGTCTATAAATGAAAGAACTTTTGTTTAAAGTTTAAAATTCTAAAGTTTAGTTTCTAAAGTTTAAAGTTCTGAAGTTTAGTTTAAAATGTGATTGGTAATTCGGAAGTGGCTGGCTCTTTCAGACAAGCTACAAACCTTGGACAAGTGATAAAATGTCTCTGTACTTCAATTTCCCATTTTTAGATAGTGCCACAACTATTTATACAGCAGGAGTACTGGAAGATAAATTCCATAAAGTTTTGTGGTGCAGCTGCATATTTTGCTGATATATGTAATTGTATGTCTACAGTACATTGTGCAAGACCATTCAAGTGACAACCCAGCTCCTGCTGCCACTTTTTTGTAAGCAATTATCTTGGTAATTTTATATCATGTTAACGCAGTAATGTGGATACACCATTACTCCTACCCTAGTTTGCAGAGGTATGCGAAGTGAATTCTTACTAAAAGAAAAGTTTTGTGGTTTTTGTTTTGTTTTAATTGTCACCTGTGGTTCAAAAGAGAAGTTAGATTTCATTAAAAAAAAAAGTTGAAACAGCATTTCACAGACTGAAGATGGAATATGGGAAGAGAGTTACTCTTGAAACCTGCTATGGTCTTGAAAATGTTGTGTATTGCTACTTTCCATCTCCATGTTCTCTCCCTTGTAAAGCTTGTAGATTAAAAATATTAACACATTTTAGGTATGGAGTTTCAGGCTTGCTTTAAGTGTAGACTGGAGAAATTAGGGCAGTGAAAAAGCAAATGTATTAACAATGTAGTATTCACTGTCTCTAATTGTTTCTCCTTAATGGAGGTGAACATGATCTCATAAGTATGTTCTGAGAATTGGATGCCAAGATTGAGGATGCAAAAATATTCCGTCTTAGAGAAAATATCTGTCTATCTTAGAAAATAAAGTTGACAATGTTCAGAATATGACAAAATTGAAAGGAGCTCTTTACAGAAAGGAACAAATCATCTGAAAGGATTAAGGAGGCTCAAGCAATGTAATTGTTAGAACTGTTTCAGTCTTTTTGTAGTAACATTAAATTCAGATTTCCAAGGAAGTAATTCTGTGTTTAGGTATACCTCCTAGCCTTTTTTTTCTTCTTCTTCAGAAAATCAGTATTAAATGCATTGACTGTCTGCTTCTTCATTCCATATTATACTTTTTACTGTTCCTTTCCAGCATGAAATGGTTCATTATGATCCTTATGTTCTATTGATCCCATCTACAGCATTTTGCTTTCTGTCTGCTGCTTCATAGGATGAGTAAGGTTTGCATGTGGTTGTATATAGGGTGAGGAAATCTTTGGCAGTGCTTTACATTTAGAGACGCTCTTTTATAATTGGAGGTGGAAAAATTAACAAGTTATGATATAGACATTGCTAATAAATTATGTCCTTAACTTCTGTGGAGGGATGGAGCTAATTAGGATTCTGAATGCAGAAAATTCACTTTACGTTCATGCATGATTGGAAGCTTCCAAGTCCTACTTTTACTGTGGATTTGAACCTGTAAGTTCAGTTTATTCAGAGGTAAGCTTTGGCTTGCTTCAAAGGAACCATGTGAAACTGTGTGATACTGACAGAAAACCATAAAATGAACAAAACTCATAGGAATTTTGGCCTACAAATTAAAAGTCTTCATCTGTTTTGAAAAAGAGCTAGTGTTTCAAATATGTAAGCAACTTTGCATCTGCTGAGTTTTCCATTATAAAAATTTCTTACCTGTGTAATTTTATTTTCTCCTTTGAGGTGCTGTCAGTTTGCAAGGTAACTGTTGGTATTAATAACACATATTTCAAGTAACTCTGGGTTGTAAGCTGTGCAATGTGAGGAGGGTAGTGACTGTGCAGTCTTTAAACAGGACAGCTGTCCAACAAATTTTATTCTTCTAGAATACATGAACACATGAACTGCACACTGTGTAAGTAATAGCAGACAAGGGACCTTTGTTAGAGCTACAACACTTAGGATATTATAGATCTGAGTGTACTAATATGCACCTATTATAGGAACTTATATCCATTATTGCCTATTGTGTAGAATATTTTGTGTTTAAGGCTTTAGCGTGGCTTTGGGAATTCACATTTTCACATCCCAAGTAACACCTTTGAAAGAAAAATGCAAGTTTAATGTTCAGCTTTTATTAAAAATACTGTCTATACTATCTACTGTTGTCCAGTTTTCTGCATTAGGAATTGAAATTGTGCTACTATACTCTTTTCTTTGCTAATATAACACTACAGGTATAGAGCAGTTCCATATGTCTTGACAAAAGATGAGGAAACAGTGGCTGGGACCTATCTTGTAAATTTGCAGGAGACCTGCAAAGGTTTTCTCTGTTGTTCCATCTGAAATAACTAGCAGTTAGCAATCATGCGTTATTTTCTGGACTTTCTTAAAAGATTTTAGGGTCCTTTGGACACAAGATTGCATTTCAGCTGATCTTTTTATCTTTTTTTTTCCTTCCATTTTTCTTTTTTTCTCTCTTTAACATTTTCTTCATTTTATTTCCTGATAATGCTGTATTTGGCCTGCTAGATTTTAGTCACTCTAAATCTGCTTATTTTAGATTTCAGGCAGAGTAAGATTTCTAGAAATAATGAAACTAGCTGATTTTTAAGAGGATTGTTGGCATGTAATAAATAAGTGTGCACTTCTAGCCTGTTGCAATATTCATTTAAATGAGTTACTGTAGAACATTAGTAAAAGTTCATTATATGCTTGTTGTTCAGCCCTTGACTTTTGTTTTAAGATTCAGTTGAACTAAAGACATACATCCTATAATGTGTTTGCCATTTACAGTGCATGAAGATAAGTATTGATAATAAGTATAGGGCAAAGTTGTAGACACAAAATAATGAGCTGTCTTTGCTCCTGTGTCTTTCTCTAAAGGTTTAGAATACTTTTCTTGAATGAAGGTTGGGGACAGTGTTGATCTATTGTCAGTTAACAATATATAGTTATTATATACAACTATATAATTTGTAACATTTTAAGAAATAATCACTAATAGACTGTCTTAATTTCAGAGTACTTTGTATCACAAGCAGTCGTTTTTATATGGTTATTTAGGACAATACTCTTTCCCTTCCCTATTTCTTTGAGAAATTACTACTTACTATCAACTTACTGATCTGCAGGCGTCAGTTCATAAGTGATGTTTTGAACACAACAGACCATGCCACTGTTATAAGCGTTAACCAGAAGCTGGTCTTTTTTCCCATTCCTCTCGACAACGTCCAGGTAGTCAATACCCCATGGATTTAATGAAATACTGTGGTACTGCAGTATGTATGTCAAGGGGAAAGTTGTGTGTAGACTTTAGGTGCACTTTGTCACGTGCAGTCCTGTCCGTAATACTAGAAGCTCTTCTAGCTTGTCACATTAAGAGTCCATGTGTCGTTGATTATGTATTTATTAATTTACCTACATGTTACAATTTTTTAAAAAACTCTCTAATTTTTTATTTACATGACAGCCCAAAACAGCTCCGAAAAGGACGTTTGGATCCATTACAAATGATCAGGTAAATATACAGTAGGAAGTGTTCAACAAGAACACCAATTTCATTATTTCAGAGACTAATGTGTGCATGAATCCACTGGAAAGGATGTTGTGAAAATTGAATAAGGTAACAGAGGTGCTTATTGCCCTGATAAAGAATCTTGTGATCAGGGCCAGAGCCTCTAGAAGCTAATCCTGGCTCTGAGATGGGCATAACCTTGTTTTGCCTCAAATAGTTAGGGTACATTGCTTAAACTGTATTTTTAGATTAAAAAAGTCCACCTTTTTTATTTCTCACTCCCATCCTTCTGTAGTGGTGGAGATAATAATGTAGCAGATTATTTTTACCAGTCAGTCATTTTAATGGTGAAAGGTACTATATGAATGTTAATTATCTATTATGCTTTTCCTATGAACTCCTACCCTTCCTAATGTGAACAAAACCTTCAGATCACTGGGATAATGTGACTCAGGTACAGTTCAGTCCAAATAACAATCTGACCCTAATGGAAATTTTCACTTCACTGAGGTTTTAATGATGATAGAGCCATTTACTTCAACATAAAGAATTTAATCGTGAAGGTTTTTCTTCATGTTTCTCTCAGGATTTTTAGTTCTCAATTTCTTTTCTCGTAAGGGAGAGAACTAGATATATATAATCTTAAAAATGTGTTTCTTGAATGTTTCATCATTTTCTGGAGTGTTTAGAATGGGAGAACTGTCCATTCTTAGAAAATGCGTTTGTTAAAATGCAGCATAATGTCACACCTAACCTTACCCCTTAAACAACATGAAATAGGCTTGCTTGACTTAGGAGAAAGTATAACTTTCTGTAACTCTTTTTTTTGGTGGTTTAAAAAGATGTATAAACCTGTAATGAATAGCTAGAAATACTCTTGGATAATATTTTTCCATAGAAAATTACTCAAGTGTTAATAATTAAATTGGAAGAGATCTTTGCATTCTTTTCCATTTCTCTAGTAGTTTACTGCTAGTGATGGGGGAACTGAAGCTCTGTATTTTATATCAAACTTGTATGCTATAATGAAAAATATCTTTCTCATACTGGATAGTTAAAGAAAAGCAGAAATGGGTATGCATATGTATAGCTGCATGTATTCAAAGTCTATATGAAGTGTTTGTTGTAGTTGTGAGATCTAATGACAGAATAATCAGTGCCCATCTGTCAACTTGTGTACAAATAAAGAAGTAAAAGATAGCTGACAGGTTTTTTTTTTCTCTAGCTTCTGTTCCTTTTTTTTTTTTTCTGGAAATCTGTGTTAAAGCATAGAATATATGCTTTTCTCAGTAATTACGAAGTTTATTGCAAATAACTGCTAGCCAGATTGAAGATGAAGAGGAAACTCACACTCCGCCTTCATGAAGAGATCAGCATAGAATTACCATTCTAAAATTTAACCTAATTGGTTCAGAATGTATATCTTGATTTAGAAACGATTTGCAGGGCTTCTGTTTTCATATGCCTTCTGCTAAAGAAGCCAAAGCAGTATTTGTTTTATTGTTTCAAAATGTGTTCCAGCTCACTTTAAGACTGTCCCTAGTTGCAACTTAATGTTATCACAAATACTGTGCAAGTGGCACAGTAATATTTGAAACGTGGATGAATAGTTCTTTTCTGTGAAATAAATGATTCCTTATGTAGGGTCAAATTCTGGCTTTGAGAAAACAAATCAATGAAAGAGTACAGCCTTACACAGAAGCAGACCTATAAATGCATTCACTTAATGGTGGGTAGCAAGATACAGTGAACACAAATCTTTTACAAGTAATGAGAAATAAGGAACCTTGCATAATGGGAACATTTTCTTTCCCTTTGGTCTGAAGTGTCTCAAACCAGTTTAGAACACACTTGCAGTTGCATGACTAAAGGTGAAAGACAAGCACAATAAACAGAGGAAGAACCAGGCTGGATGCAGTTGTTCATAATTACAAGTATGACACAAAAAGAAAATCCTAAGTAGTCAGCATCTTTATCGATGCCTTCTTTCTCTGGTCATCCTATCATTCAGCTTTAGTGATCTGCATTCTAGCTCTGCCCTTATGGAAGATATGGCTGGAAAACTGCCTTTACATCCTTTCTTCCTCTGAAGGGTGAGAGATGTGAGAAAAGAGGGTAACTCTGATATTCTTAATCCCTGCTTGTGTGAAGAGACAGCAGAAAAGGAAATCTAGTTCTAGATTCCAATCTTTATTTTAGCAGACTACTTTGTCAACACTAGTGTTTTAAAAGAAACTATATTTGTGCAATATATGTAGCATTTCTTTGGAGTTCCAGGGGTGTTGGGTGTTCAAAAATCCCATGAAAAAAATTGATTATTTTCAAATTGATCTCATAGTTCTGTGATATTTTTTGAAATGAAAATAGATCTTTTCTCACTGGGATTGTAATTTTCACTACAAATATAAAATATATAATGATGGAGAAATGAATAGTTTTAATGAGTTTTTAAATATATTTCTAATAAACTGTTATGACTTAGTTTTGTCTATGCCATCTAACGCCTGAATTATGGTGTAAACCCTTTTTCAATGATGGTTTTGGTTTTTTATGCTAATGGTTTCAGATCATGTCCAGAGTTACTCTATGGACAGAGAAACAGTCCCTTTATCTTTCTTGTTTTCCTTGAAATTGAATATCGGTTTAGGTCCTCCAGTGTATGCATACTGTCTTGCCTTTGGATGTAGCTGAACTTTGGCTTCATTCCTCTTCTCTGCACTCACTTATACAATAGAGAGACCAAATGATACCTGTCCAGGAATTTAATAACTTTTCTGTAGAAATAGAGAAACTGGTTAAAAATCCAAACCAAAACCCCCCCCCGCCCCACCTCACCCCCCCCC
>NW_010972776.1:5295176-5299693 GCF_000737465.1 Haliaeetus leucocephalus
CCCCCCCCATTTTTCTAAAGTATCTTCCCATGTTTGCTCTGAACCTTTCTTGAGGCACTGGAGCTTAAAGGAAAATCGGATAATGCAAAATAAAGGTAAACATAAAAATGTATATACTTGTATACAGTATATATATATATGAATATATATTCCATGACAATTTCAGAACATTAATGAGATGTTTTTCTATTTAAATACAGTTATGCTAAAGTATGTTCTTTCTGTGTCTTGTAGGGTCAAAATGTATTTGGTCTTGATATAATTGAGACACCTGAGGGAGATAAGTGGCCTCAACTGATTGTCCAACAGATCCTGGATAGGGAGCAGAAGGATACCTATGTGATGAAAATTAAAGTTGAAGATGGTGGAAGCCCTCCAAGATCTAGCACTGCCATCCTGCAAGTCACAGTGACTGATGTGAATGATAATCGCCCAGTCTTCAAAGAGAATGACATTGAAGTTAGTGTTCCAGAAAATGCTCCAGTGGGCACCTCTGTTTCTCAGCTCCATGCCACTGATGCAGATCTGGGCTCAAATGCACAAATCCACTTCTATTTCAGCAATCAAATCTCCAGTTTGGCCAAGAGGCTCTTTGCCATTGATAACACCACTGGCCTCATCACTATAAGAGAACCACTAGACAGGGAGGAATCTCCTGTACACAAATTAACTGTTTTGGCAAGTGATGGCAGTTCAACTCCATCAAGAGCAACAGTGACTGTTAATGTCACAGATATTAATGACAATGTCCCATCAATAGACACGAGGTACATAATCAATCCAGTGAATGGGACAGTGCTTTTGTCTGAGAAGGCTCCCCTTAATACAAAAATTGCATTGATAACCGTAATGGACAAGGATGCTGATCTGAATGGAAAAGTTACTTGTTTTACAGATCATGATGTCCCTTTTAGGCTAAAGCCAGTGTTTGATAATCAGTTTCTCCTTGAGACAGCCACATTTCTAGATTATGAAGCCACACGGGAGTATGCCATTAAAATAGTGGCTTCAGATTCAGGGAAACCTCCCTTAAACCAGTCTGCAATGCTCCTGATCAAAATTAAAGATGAAAATGACAATGCCCCAGTTTTTACACAGCCTATCATAGGTCTTTCCATCCCTGAAAACAATGCTCCTGGTACTCAGCTAACCAAGATAAGTGCTACAGATGCTGACAGTGGACGCAATGCTGAGATCAGCTATATCCTGGGTTCTGATGCACCCCCTATTTTCAACCTTGACCGCCGTACAGGCATTCTGACAGCAGTGAGAAAGCTCGACAGAGAAAAGCAAGACAGGTACTCCTTCGCTGTGCTGGCTAAAGATAACGGCATGCCGCCCTTGCAGACCAATGCTACTGTGACAGTATCAGTCTTGGACCAGAATGATAACAGCCCTGCTTTCACACATAATGAATATAATTTCTATGTGCCAGAAAACTTACCCATGTATGGCACAGTGGGGCTTATCACAGTTACAGATGCTGACTCGGGAGAGAATGCTGCGGTCACTCTCTCTATATTAAATGGTAGAGATAATTTCATTATAGATCCACTTACTGGTGTAATAAGACCTAATATTACTTTTGATAGGGAACAGCAGGGGTCGTATACGTTCCAGGTGAAAGCCGTGGATGGAGGAAGACTGCAGCGTTCCTCAACTGCCAAAGTGACCATCAATGTTGTTGATGTAAATGACAACAGGCCTGTTTTTGTTATTCCTTCATCTAATTATTCGTATGAGTTGGTTCCAACATCAGCCAGTCCAGGGTCTGTAGTTACTAAAGTCTTTGCAGTTGATAATGATACAGGAATGAATGCAGAGCTCCGCTATAGCATCATAGGTGGGAACTCAAGGGGCTTGTTTACAATTGACCAATTAACAGGCAATATTACTTTGAAAGAGAAGGTAATTACATCAGATCATGGCTTGCACAGACTGGTGATAAAAGTCAATGACCTAGGACAGCCAGAGTCTCTTTATACTATAGCTCTTGTGCATTTGTTTGTGAATGAGACAGTCACCAACAGTTCCTACGTACAAGAGCTAGTGCGCAGGAATATGGAAACTCCAGTTGGCCAGAATGTTGGGGATGGTGAGATAACCCCACAAACCAATGATTATGTCAAGATCATCATTGCCATTATTGCAGGCACTATGACAGTTATTCTGGTAATTTTTGTTACTGCTTTAGTACGGTGCCGCCAGACGCCTAGACACAAGGTTGTCCAAAAAAACAAGCAGAGTGGTGAATGGGTTTCCCCAAACCAAGAGAATAGGCAGATCAAGAAGAAGAAGAAGAAGAAGAAGCGCTCCCCCAAAAGTCTCCTCCTCAACTTTGTGACTATTGAAGAATCTAAGCCTGATGATCCTGGTCACGAGCACATAAATGGCACTTTAGACATTCCTGTAGAGCTAGAAGAACAGACTATGGGAAAATACAACTGGGCCACCACACCAACCACATTTAAGCCTGATAGCCCAGATTTAGCAAAGCACTACAAATCTGCTTCTCCGCAGCCTACCTTTCAAATTAAACCTGAGACTCCTGTACCCCCCAAGAAGCACCATGTCATTCAGGAACTGCCTCTAGATAACACCTTTGTGGTGGGCTGTGACTCACTTTCCAAGTGCTCATCAAGCAGCTCGGACCCTTACAGCGTTTCTGAATGCAGCTGTCAAGGAGGCTTCAAGACCCCAGGCCCCATACACACCAGACAGGTAATGGAAATTTTAAAGTGCTTGCTTTCTCCTTTCCTTCTTACTTTGCCATTCCTATAACTCCAGCTCTAAGCACTGCAAAATAACTTTTTCTGCAAGGATTAGAAGTTTGAAAGGTCATGTTTGATCGAGTTATTGAAAAGTAAACAATTTGAGATTCATCAGTGTTAAGGGAGAAAATTAAAAGGAAACGACCGTTGGCTGTAAGGAAATTGGGCAGTGAATTATTACATTGGTGGGTATTCCTGACTGCAGATGGCAGTATGGCACTTCCTGCATTACTGCAGTACCTAGTGCAGCTCTCTAAGGCAGAGAGGGGTTATGGCACTGTCCTCTGTAGTATTGTGTGCTCAAGAATTGAAGTAATCTAGGCCAGGTGGAATGCAATAAAGCTTTACAGGATCTGATAAGTGGTTCTTAATATTAATGGAGTCTGGAATTGCAGCCTTCATTTGGGCATAGCTTTACTTCAAGGTCTCTCAAAAGCAGGCAAGGATTTTCCTCTGAGAATTTCAGTGCCATTTTCGGACGAGAAGCATACTGGACTACTTAAATCTGGTGGAATGACACAGTCGACAGGCAAAGTTAGGGGAGAATTAGAAGCATCAATATAATTGCTCTCATTTATTTGCCGCTCTGCCTGATAAACCAGTTATTAGCTTCTCAGAAATTCGGTACAGCAAAGGAAATGTCTGAAGAATCCTCAGCTTAAAATTAAAAATAAATTGAGAACCAGAGTATCTTTCATTCTTCTAGACACTACAGAAAGGCTTTAAGTCACTGGAAACTGAATCTAGTGTCTATCCATATTCTGGACAGTTTCATTAATAATAAAGCTTTGCTGTTTGTCTGTTCACAAATATCACAAAGTTTTCAGTGAAAATAGTTTTCTAGTTAAGCTTTAATTAGCCAAGGAATTAATCATTAAAGAAACAAACATTTCAGGAGAGTTTATTATATTATTGATAATATATTTTAATACTATTGCTTGGGAACAAATTCTCAGCATGACTAAGTCTGTTAGTCTTTTTGCTCCAGCTGAGGTTTTGAATTTTTTTCTGTGGGCATTGTTTTATTACCAGTATAGTGTTAACAAAATGCGCCTAAAAAAAGCTGCTCAAAGTAGTCGTCATATTTTTGAAAATGGCGGGATGGGTTGTTTATTTTACTCTTGTTTTATTCCCCTTACCAACACAAATCTGTGTGGTAGTCTATGTCACTACACTTTATAAAACTTTCATCTTTTTCTGAGGTGCATTAACAGAAAAAGAATTTATAATCTTTAAGACATGAAGGCACTGAAAAATGTATAGCTTTCTGAGATTTGAGTATTTTCTATTGAAGGTATTTGAATGTGTTAATTTAGATAACATATTAGAAGAGTTTCTTTCTAATTTGTTCATCTCTTTGAACTCTCATAAGTCTGAGGAGGGTGGTGCTGTTTTCAGCATTTCTGTAAGCCTGATCTAAGTGATTTTTCAGCTGAGTTCTGGTATAGTTCCTCTGACCCAAAAAGGTTCCTCCATTGTCTGCTCAAATACACTTTGTCATGCAGTAATGCTGCTAACAAAGCAAGCAAGCTCATGACTCTCTAGGTTTTTACTAACATAGTTTTTCCATCAGAAGGGGCTTTTAAAGTAGAATGGAAAGCAATTCTCTTCTGCAGAAGTTGGTTGGGGAAAAGAGAATTTTCTTTTATCTGTACCTTAAAGGTCAATGACAGGGGCTTCCTATCTGCAAGAGCAGAATAGAACTTTTTTTTTTTTTTTTTTTTTTTTTTTTTTTCTTTTTTTTTT